>NW_027262989.1:0-260848 GCF_902827115.2 Pseudochaenichthys georgianus
GGCTGATTAGATTCAGCCCCTAGTTTTGCTGATATAGGCTTAGTTTGTCGGGGGACATCTTACTTCTTCCTTCTCTCTGTCTATACCTGTGTACTCTCATGTTCCGATTAACCCAGCTTCCCCAAAGTCTTTTTTTTGGGTGTCTATATACGCCGGAATCCGGAGTCTGGATGATCCTGCGGTCCTGTGTCCTGGATCGCGAGCCCTGGATCGCGAGTCGTGGCTGTGGTCCTGGATCATCGGTCCTGGATGGATATCCTCGTGGATTAATCTTCCTATTATACCACATGCATTTCCAAACATTTGGACTACCTATGTTGCAAATATATTATCTTTTCAATTTACACACGGCATCTATTGCACGTCTGTCTGTCCTGGGAGAGGGATCCCTCCTCTGTTGCTCTCCCTGAGGTTTCTCCCATTTTTCCCTTTAAACTGGGTTTTCTTCGGAAGTCTTTCCTTGTACGATGTGAGGGTCTAAGGACAGAGGGTGTCGTATTGTCATACTGATATTCTGTACACACTGTGAAGACCACTGAGACAAATGTAACATTGTGATATTGGGCTATATAAATAAACATTGATTGATTGATTGATTGATTGATTGATTGATTGATTGATTGATTGATTGATTGATTGATTGATTGATTGAAAACAATTCTTGAATTAGGCTATTTAAATATCTGAGTAATCACTGTGTGGGATTAGCGGAAACAAATCAAATCAGGCTGTCCATGATGCTGAAACATTTTGGGTTCAGAATGAAGGTGGATCTTCATGCTGCCATTAAATGTGCAATTCTTGAAACAGCTCTCCATGAACTCCATGCCAGACTTTTTTGCAGGTGGTGATGTAGTGTTCACGAGTAGGACTACTTTACAGGAAGAGCTTTCCTCCAGTGGCCGTTTCATGGCGTGTCCCGGACCGGCAAAAAGCGCGTTGCTCCACATCTTTCTGTTGTCTAGAGATGGAGCCCAGTAGCTGCGAAGCGATGACTCGTTTTTATGTCCGCTAACGGACATGATTTCTCTGGCCGATTTTCAACGAGAGACAATGTATAACAGTGTAACGGCTGTGTGTCGCTAAACGTCACTATGGAAACCACACGATGTAGGCTCATTGAAGTAGTTTTGGTAGCCTAGTGGCGTGTGTAGGCCACTGGATACTTTGTGATTAGGCACGTTCTATTTGATCGTTGTTTGATCGTGGAATCAAACACGCCTATTGACCAATCAGAGAGCTTGCTCAAACCTATGTGTGGTGGCGTTTTAATCCTTGTCTGCAATGTAATAGCCACCTCTATCGGGGTTGTGGGTTTTGACGCGCCTCTCTTTGTTTCCAAACAATTCAGCCGAGATCGTAGTTGAATCAGATGAGCTTTATTCCTTGATCCACACGGTACATACAGGAGGACACATTTCTTCATAGTAACTCAAAGAACACGGTCAAAAGACTTTTCCGTTTCCCCGTCTATCACCCCCAGCTGTGTCCTATCAATCTACCATATATAGGCATCGCCATGCACGTGATACTGACGCACATATAACAAATAATAAGTGAGCCGTAAATTAATGCATTTTAAACCATAATGTGACTCACAAAAATAGCCGATAATTTACAGTATAATCTAATTTATATTATTATTATTAAGCCTAACATTCAGACAATAATAACAAGAGGAAACATGGCTCTAACATTCCAGCCCCTAATTGCTTATTACATAGCAATTACCAATAATACATCAACAGAGTCATTTTAACAAAACATAACGTCCATCCGTAGCATATTTGTATACTTAAGTCCTTAGTATATTGTATACTTTCAAGTCCTTATAAGACCAGTACTGGAGTGTGCAGGTCTAGTACTAATTGTCTGTAATGGTCTGCGTTCAAAAGGCAGCCTTTGATGGGGGGAGGGGGTAGGAGACCAAGAGTCTAGTCTGTTGGTCTAACAGTCAGAGGTGCATGTGACTGAAAGGCTAAGGCTTAGTAGGCTCAGTCTGTTGCCGCCAGGAGCAGACATAACTTAGTTATGGGTCTTTCGATCGTACTGGTCTTGGTTTTAACAAGGACACTCCTAACAAGTCCTTTTGAACCAGGAAAGGTCTTAACAATTGTGGAAATTGATGTGAGTTATTGTACCAAAGAAATGAGGCAACATATTTTTGGTATGTTCATTTTAATGTCACCCATCTATAGGAGGTGTATTACATCATGTCATCTCTAATATATGTAAGGCAAATGTCAGCCTTATGAACGGAGTTACCGTGGGACTTGCCCTTCCCATGTACGGGAGTCCGCTCAATGGAAATGCGATGTCAAGTTCCGATGTCAAGTTCCTGTCAGTGGCTAGACATATGTTACCAGTGTTTACCAGTGTTGCCAGGGGCATGATAACATCCTCCACTGGAGGTTGGGTGCTTGCTGCTGTGAATAAGGCCGACTATGGGTGCCGATGGGCGGACGGCAAAGCACCGCAAAGTAGACCCCCTTTAAGTGTAGCCAGGGGCACGAGCAAAATCCTCCATGGAGGTTGGGTGCTGCTGCTGTGAAGAAGGCCGACTATGGGTGCCGATGGGCGGACGGCAAAGCACCGCAAAGTAGACCCCCTTTAAGTGTAGCCAGGGGCACGAGCAAAATCCTCCATGGAGGTTGGGTGCTGCTGCTGTGAAGAAGGCCGACTATGGGTGCCGATGGGCGGACGGCAAAGCACCGCAAAGTAGACCCCCTTTAAGTGTAGCCAGGGGCACGAGCAACATCCTCCATGGAGGTTGGGTGCTGCTGCTGTGAAGAAGGCCGACTATGGGTGCCGATGGGCGGACGGCAAAGCACCGCAAAGTAGACCCCCTTTAAGTGTAGCCAGGGGCACGAGAAACATCCTCCATGGAGGTTGGGTGCTGCTGCTGTGAAGAAGGCCGACTATGGGTGCCGATGGGCGGACGGTAAAGCACCGCAAAGTAGACCCCCCTTTAAGATTCCCAGGGGCACGAGATTCTTGAGGGTGTGATCATCTTGGTTTAGTCCGTGGGGGAGTGCTTAAGTTCGGGGGCCCGGGGACCCAAGGTGCTCGAGGTTCTGGAGGTACATGGGAGGGATCCTGGAGCTCCTTAGTCCGTGTTTTGGGGGTCTTGGAGCGGCCACAGAGAGGTGCTTTTCCCCGGGGTATGTCATGGAAGTCTGAAATAACCTGTTTGCTCATGTCAGGGAGAGATGCTGGGGCTGCTGCGTCCGTGTTTTGGGGGTCTTGGAGCGGCCCCGAAGAGGTGGCTTTGTCGGTGTACGTAATGTAAGTGTGAACTAGCCTGTTTTCTCAAGGCAGGGAGGGATCCTGGAGCTCCTTAGTCCGTGTTTTGGGGGTCTTGGAGCGGCCACAGAGAGGTGCTTTTCCCCGGGGTATGTCATGGAAGTCTGAAATAACCTGTTTGCTCATGTCAGGGAGAGATGCTGGGGCTGCTGCGTCCGTGTTTTGGGGGTCTTGGAGCGGCCCCGAAGAGGTGGCTTTGTCGGTGTACCTAATGGGTAAGAAAGCCAGTCTACACAGGTCGTGAAATGTGATTGAAATGTACAGAGTGCTGTACATTTCAATCACTTTGAATGGGAGTGGTGAGGTGTGGATGAAATGGCCATATCTCCCTTAAATTCACAGCAACGTTACCCATCTTTCACACACTAATTCATGGGTAACAGAGCCATGTGCACCATGCATTTAAAGTAATGTTAGCCAGCTTTCAGACACTAATTCGTGGGTAATAAAGGCCTGTACATCTCCCTGTTTGAAAGGGCCATATCTCCCTTAAATTCACATCAAACTCACCCATCTTTCACACACTAATTCATGGGTAACAGAGCCATGTACACCATGCATTTAAAGTAATGTTAGCCAGCTTTCAGACACTAATTCGTGGGGAAGAAAGTCACCCTGGACGGGTCATCAAATGTGATTGAAATGGACAGATTCCTGTACATTTCAATCACTTTTAATGGGAGTCGTGAGGTGTGGATGAAATGGCCATATCTCCCTTAAATTCACATCAAACTCACCCATCTTTCACACACTAATTCATGGGTAACAGAGCCATGTGCACCATGCATTTAAAGTAATGTTAGCCAGCTTTCAGACACTAATTCGTGGGGAAGAAAGTCACCCTGGTCGGGTCGGGAAATGTGATTGAAATGTACAGAGTGCTGTACATTTCAATCACTTTGAATGGGAGTGGTGAGGTGTGGATGAAATGGCCATATCTCCCTTAAATTCACAGCAACGTTACCCATCTTTCACACACTAATTCATGGGTAACAGAGCCATGTGCACCATGCATTTAAAGTAATGTTAGCCAGCTTTCAGACACTAATTCGTGGGGAAGAAAGTCACCCTGGACGGGTCATGCAAATGTGATTGAAATGGACAGATTCCTGTACATTTCAATCACTTTGAATGGGAGTCGTGAGGTGTGGATGAAATGGCCATATCTTCCTTAAATTCACATCAAACTCACCCAGCTTTCACACACTATTTCATGGGTAACAGAGCCATGTGCACCATGTATTTAAAGTAATGTTAGCCAGCTTTCCAGACACTAATTCGTGGGTAATAAAGGCCTGTACATCTCCCTGTTTGAAAGGGCCATATCTCCCTTAAATTCACAGCAAATTTACCCATCTTTCACACACTATTTCATGGGTAATAAAGCCATGTGCACACTGTATTTAAAGGGCTGCAGGAACACTTTACCCGCCTTGTAAACACCTTCTCCTGGGTAAAACAATCCATGTATTTCCGCCTGCTTTCCATCAGCACCCGCCAGTCATTTCAAACGGTTTCAAATCGTTTTTTCACTTTTAAAAACAGCTTTCTGCCCTGTAAATGATTTCTAATCATTATTACCGTCATGGAGGAGCTGCAGGGACACTTTACCCGCCTTTTAAACACCTTTTCCTGGGTAAACAATCCATTTATTTCCGCCTGCTTTCCATCAGCACCCGCCAGTCATTTCAAACGGTTTCAAATCGTTTTTTCACTTTTAAAAAGAGCTTTCTGCCCTGGCAATGATATCTAATCATTATTACCGTCATGGAGGAGCTGCAGGAACACTTTACCCGCCTTCTAAACACTTATTCCTGGCTAAAACAATCAATGTATTTCCGCCAGGGTCACAGCCTGCTGCTGCTGCTGCTGCTGCTGCGGCGGCTGCTGCTGCTGCTCTCCCTCCCTAAATTCACATCAAACTCACCCAGCTTTCACACACTATTTCATGGGTAATAAAGCCATGTGCACACTGTATTTAAAGTAATGTTAGCCAGCTTTCAGACACTAATTCCTGGGGAAGAAAGTCACCCTGGACGGGTCATCAAATGTGATTGAAATGGACAGATTCCTGTACATTTCAATCACTTTTAATGGGAGTCGTGAGGTGTGGATGAAATGGCCATATCTTCCTTAAATTCACATCAAACTCACCCAGCTTTCACACACTATTTCATGGGTAATAAAGCCATGTGCACACTGTATTTAAAGTAATGTTAGCCAGCTTTCAGACACTAATTCCTGGGGAAGAAAGTCACCCTGGACGGGTCATCAAATGTGATTGAAATGGACAGATTCCTGTACATTTCAATCACTTTTAATGGGAGTCGTGAGGTGTGGATGAAATGGCCATATCTTCCTTAAATTCACATCAAACTCACCCAGCTTTCACACACTATTTCATGGGTAATAAAGCCATGTGCACACTGTATTTAAAGTAATGTTAGCCAGCTTTCAGACACTAATTCCTGGGGAAGAAAGTCACCCTGGACGGGTCATCAAATGTGATTGAAATGGACAGATTCCTGTACATTTCAATCACTTTTAATGGGAGTCGGTGTGGATGGCCTGTTGAATCCGATTTTGAGCACTCTTTTCCCCGCATAAACTAGTTTAAATCACCGTTAAACACTTATTCTGTTGATGTCTATATAACCGACTTCCCGCTATGCATTAAGTCGGTTATATGGACCCTGTACACTAGGCATACCGCGGCCGGTAGTAAATGTCCAACCATTGTACCCTCTGGTCCCTAGGGTATGTAAGGCAAATGTCAGCCTTATGGACGGAGGTATCGTGGGACTTGCCCTTCACATGTACGCGTGTCCGCTCAATGGAAATGCGATGTCAACTTCCGATGTCAAGTTCCTGCCAGCGGCTAGACAGATGTTACCAGTGTTTACCAGTGTTGCCAGGGGCACGATAACATCCTCCACTGGAGGTTGGGTGCTGCTGCTGTGAATAAGTCCGACTATGGGTGCCGATGGGCGGACGGTAAAGCACCGCAAAGTAGACCCCCTTTAAGTGTTGCCAGGGGCACGATAACATCCTCCACTGGAGGTTGGGTGCTGCTGCTGTGAATAAGTCCGACTATGGGTGCCGAAGGGCGGACGGTAAAGCACCGCAAAGTAGACCCCCTTTAAGTGTTGCCAGGGGCACGATAACATCCTCCACTGGAGGTTGGGTGCTGCTGCTGTGAATAAGTCCGACTATGGGTGCCTGATGGGCGGACGGTAAAGCACCGCAAAGTAGACCCCCTTTAAGTGTTGCCAGGGGCATGATAACATCCTCCACTGGAGGTTGGGTGCTGCTGCTGTGAATAAGGCCGACTATGGGTGCTGATGGGCGGACGGTAAAGCACCGCAAAGTATACCCCCTTTAAGTGTAGCCAGGGGCACGAGAAACATCCTCCACTGGAGGTTGGGTGCTGCTGCTGTGAATAAGGCCGACTATGGGTGCCTGGTGGGCGGACGGTAAAGCACCGCAAAGTAGACCCCCTTTAAGTGTAGCCAGGGGCACGAGAAACATCCTCCATGGAGGTTGGGTGCTGCTGCTGTGAATAAGGCCGACTATGGGTGCTGATGGGCGGACGGTAAAGCACCGCAAAGTATACCCCCTTTAAGTGTAGCCAGGGGCACGAGAAACATCCTCCACTGGAGGTTGGGTGCTGCTGCTGTGAATAAGGCCGACTATGGGTGCTGATGGGCGGACGGTAAAGCACCGCAAAGTATACCCCCTTTAAGTGTAGCCAGGGGCACGAGAAACATCCTCCACTGGGGTTGGGGTGTTGCTGCTGTGAATAAGGCCGACTATGGGTGCTGATGGGCGGACGGTAAAGCACCGCAAAGTATACCCCCTTTAAGTGTAGCCAGGGGCCGAGAACATACCCTCCATGGAGGTTGGGTGCTGCGCTGTGAAGAGGCCGACTATGGGTGCTGATGGGTGACTGTAAAGCACCGCAAAGTATACCCCCTTTAATTTTAGCCAGGGGGCACGAGCAAAATCCTCCATGGAGGTTTGGGTGCTGCTGCTGTGAGGAAGGCCGACTTACCCAGCTTTCACACACTATTTCATGGGTAATAAAGCCATGTGCACACTGTATTTAAAGTAATCTTACCCGGCTTTCAGACACTAATTCCTGGGGAAGAAAGTCACCCTGCATGCGTCGTCAAATGTGATTGAAATGGACAGATTCCTGTACATTTCAATCACTTTTAATGGGGTCGTCAAATGTGATTGAAATGGACAGATTCCTGTACATTTCAATCACTTTTAATGGGGTCGTCAAATGTGATTGAAATGGACAGATTCCTGTACATTTCATGCATTTTTAATGGGGTCGTCGAATGTGATTGAAATGGACAGATTCCTGTACATTTCAATCACTTTTGATGGGAGTCGTCAGTATATGGAGCTTATCCCATAATTCCCGGAGGTTCCAGGCCGAATTTGGAAGCTCATATGCGGCCTGCCATGCGCCTCCACCCGTGGAAAGCAAAAAAAAGTAAAGAAAACGGTCAATTATATGTTAAAATAATCAAAAATGAAGTTTTTGAAAATTCTTGAAAAACGGCTAAGTGCCAACGGGGGAGGGGGTCAAGTCTTCGGCGCTTCGGAACGAAGCCCCGGAGACTTTTGCACTCCCCCGTTGCAATTTACAACGGAGAGGGGAAACGAGAGCTCCCCTCCTCCGTCCAAAATTTTCATTCATCTTTTCCAAGCTACCATCTGCACGAAATCGGAAACCCGGTTTTTGAGAGCACTTAGAAAAAAACGAGCTATTTTCACATGATGGGGAAATCATGGAGGAATGTATCCGCCTCATGAGCACTTTGGATCGGATGAAATTGTTGCCTGGAGGACCCCCAATCATGGTTCTCACAAAACTTTAAGTTTTCAAACTGGTGTCTGGAGGAATGCAAGGGGAGTTGTCAGGGGACTCTACCCGCCTCAAGAGGCACTATTTTGGGATACATTTTATCCATTTTCACCCCTTTTTATGGTTCTTCCAAAAAGTTAACTTAGACTTTTTCCGACTCTGGAGAAAGGTAGGGGGAGTTGTCAGGGGACTCTACCCGCCTTTTGGAACACTATTTTCGGATACAATTTATCCATTTTCACCCTTTTCTCTGGTTCTTCCAAAAGTTGACTTAAACTTTTTCCCACCCTGGAGAAAGGTATGGGGAGTTGTCAGGGGACTCTACCCGCCTTTTGGAACACTATTTTCGGATACAATTTATCCATTTTCACCCTTTTCTCTGGTTCTTCCAAAAGTTGACTTAAACTTTTTCCCACCCTGGAGAAAGGTATGGGGAGTTGTCAGGGGACTCTACCCGCCTTTTGGAACACTATTTTCGGATACAATATATCCATTTTCACCCTTTTCTCTGGTTCTTCCAAAAGTTGACTTAAACTTTTTCCCACCCTGGAGAAAGGTATGGGGAGTTGTCAGGGGACTCTACCCGCCTTTTGGAACACTATTTTCGGATACAATATATCCATTTTCACCCTTTTCTGTGGTTCTTCCAAAAGTTGAGTTGTACTTTTTCCGACTCTGGAGAAATGCAATGGGAGTTGTCACGGAATAACGAGACACTATTTTCGGCTAAAATGGTTGTCTGGAGGACCCCCAATCATGGTTCTCACACAACTTTAAGTTGTGAAACTGGTCTCTGGAGGAATTCAAGGGCAGTTTTCACGGAATAACGAGACACTATTTTCGGCTAACATTGTTGCCTGTATGACCCCCACTCATGGTTCTCACAAAACGTTAAGGGCGTTCTCCCCGGCAACCCGCCAGCAGATGAAAACACCCACCCCTCCGCCTCTCCACCTCTTCCGAGGGACGAGGGAACCGCGCGGGGGTCTGCTGGAGGCTACTGCCGGGTGCTCCGTCCTGCGCCTCACCGGGACCCTGACTCCATCGCGGTGTGGCGGCCTCGCCCTGGCCGTCCACCGTGCGCCCTCTGGGTACCTGACTCCCCTGCCTCCTCTGGGGGCAGGTGAGAGGGGTTCAATGCCTCCCCGGAGGATACTGTTATCCCGGCAACCCGCCAGCAGATGAAAACACCCACCCCTCCGCCTCTCCACCTCTTCCGAGGGACGAGGGAACCGCGCGGGGGTCTGCTGGAGGCTACTGCCGGGTGCTCCGTCCTGCGCCTCACCGGGACCCTGACTCCAGCGCGGTGTGGCGGCCTCGCCCTGGCCGTCCACCGTGCGCCCTCTGGGTACCTGACTCCCCTGCCTCCTCTGGGGGCAGGTGAGAGGGGTTCAATGCCTCCCCGGAGGATACTGTTATCCCCACGTTGTCGTACCCGAAACTGTCGGGTATCCTTTGGGAGAACCAGACTCTGGAGGAACGTGAGGGGAGATTACAGGGATCTCTGCCCGCCTAACGAGTGCCTAAATGGGACACCGCACCATGATGCAAATGAAAACAAACACCGATTTGAAGATTAGCTGAGTGCACCTTTCGTGAGTCTTTTCACGCTTCCTTCTTTTTTACCCACGATTCTGGTGACATTTCCCGGTACCGAAATGCTCAAGAATACAGGTCGGATGGCGGTCCGTTGTCCGATCTGTAATAGTTCCTACCGTGCCCTGAGCAAGCACCTGCAGAGGCGCCATGGTGTGCGTAACTTGGATGAAAGAAAAATTCTGCTGTTGTTGACCAACGGACGGACCAACATTAGGCTCCATCCCTGTACCATTCTGGGATGCGAGTACCAGCGGCACAAGGCTGGATCGCCACTTGGCCAGAGACCATGTTGAGCTGGCCCAGGAGGAACTACATGTGGTTCAAAATAAAATGAAAATGACAGTGGCCAAGAAGGAGCTTTATGAACTCCGAATGACAAACCCCACCATAGAAATGATTACCGCTTGGGCTGTTGACACGGTGGCAGATGACGATATACTGTCACAACCTCCACCCTTGTCCCCGGTGAATGAATGTGACAACCCGGACTGCAAAGAATGGAGGCTGGAGGCTAAACGCAGTGAGGGCTCAGCGGGACATATATGCTGCTGAGGTGAAATCCCTGCGCTGCAAGTTGCAGCAGAGGATAAAGCACAAGCGACAGAGGATGGATCAGCGGGCCGGGGACATGCCCGCGTTCGATGGGGAGGAACGAGAGTGGGTCATTCTGAAGAAACGACCCCGAACAGAGTCGACACCAACGAGGCTGTCCAAGTCGAAAGGTCCCTCCTGCAGCAAGTCTCCTATTCCCGCCTGCAGCACGTCTCCCATTCCCGCCTGCAGCAAGTCCCCCACTGGCTCTCACACCCATTCATCCAGCTCCTCAGAGCCTGCATCCATGCATACCGAGGCCTCGTCAACCTCCCCTCCCATAAATTCCCCCTGGTTCCGGGGCAGGGGCCGGGGAAATATAATGCGGGACATCACATTCCCACGGATTATGGGTAAGTGTGTTGGCTATGTGACACATGCAGTTTCTGTAACACACCCTGTGTTGGCATTAAAGTACTGTTTATATTTCACAGAGGATTATCTGCAAGGATACCGGGAGCATTATGCAGGTATCGACCCACCAGTGAGGCTCCAGGAAAACACAGTCTCCAAACTAAGCAGAGTGAAGTCGTTCCTCAGTTTCATGGCACACGGTTTCAATCGCCTGTCTGACTGGCTCTTTTTGAGGGATCTCAAGAGGATACGCGGGTGGTCCCGGAGCCTGATGAAGTCAAGCCTTCAGGTCACGACCTCCGACTTCTACATCAATATGGGCTGCGGACATTCGGTTGCTCTTCACAGAGTCACTGCAAGCAGCGGCGGCGGCATCGACAGCAGCAGCAGCGGGAAATGAAGACACTTTTGCGGGTATTGACATCGACAGTGACAGCTCTGGAGAGGAGCACAGCCCGGCTCCCTACCAGTCACTGGCCGAACACAGCCCCTCAGACATGGGTGAAGAGAGGGTGCCATACTCTGCCCCAACTTCACCCACTGTTGCCAGTGATCAACTTGTAAATATGCAGTGTGTTGTTGTAATCAGTCCCCTTGTAAATACGTTATATCCTGTTTGAATGTATTTATTACTGTCAATATTACTGTAAATAAAGTTTGTTAAAATTACTAAGTGTTCTGTTTTTAAAGCCCGCTATGGTTTTTTTTCCTTTAAGATCCCCAGGGGCACGATATTCTGGTTCTGGTGGTAGCATGGAGGTGTTTAGTCCGAGTGAGGAGTGCTCAAGGTAGAAGAGGGTAAAAAAAGTTAAAGTGTGAACCTCCAGCAGGGCAGGTGGTGCTGTGAATAAGGCCGACTATGGGTGCCGATGGGCGGACGATAGAGCACCGCAAAGTAGACCCCCTTTAAGTGTTGCCAGGGGCACGAGAACAATCCTCCATGGAGGTTGGGTGCTGCTGCTGTGAAGAAGGCCGACTATGGGTGCCGATGGGCGGACGGTAAAGCACCGCAAAGTAGACCCCCTTTAAGTGTTGCCAGGGGCACGAGAAAAATCCTCCATGGAGGTTGGGTGGTGCTGCTGTGAATAAGGCCGACTATGGGTGCCGATGGGCGGACGATAGAGCACCGCAAAGTAGACCCCCTTTAAGTGTTGCCAGGGGCACGAGAAAAATCCTCCATGGAGGTTGGGTGCTGCTGTGAATAAGGCCGACTATGGGTGCCGATGGGCGGACGATTAAGCACCGCAAAATACACCCCCCTTTAAGATTCCCAGGGGCACGAGATTCTTGAGGGTGTGATCATCTTGGTTTAGTCCGTGGGGGAGTACTTAAGTTCGGGGGCCCGGGGACCCAAGGTGCTCGAGGTTCTGGAGGTACATGGGAGGGATCCTGGAGCTCCTCAGTCCGTGTTTTGGGGGTCTTGGAGCGGCCCCGAAGAGGTGCCTTTGTCGGTGTACCTAATGGGTAAGAAAGCCACTCTACACAGGTCGTCAAATGTGATTGAAATGGACAGAGTCCTGTACATTTCAATCACTTTTGATGGGAGTCGTGAGGTGTGTTTGAAAGGGCCATATCTCCCTTAAATTCACAGCAAACTTACCCAGCTTTCACACACTAATTGCTGGGTAATACAGCCATGTGCACACTGCATTTAAAGTAATCTTACCCAGCTTTCAGACACTAATTCGTGGGTAAGAAAGTCACCCTGCATGCGTCGTCAAATGTGATTGAAATGGACAGAGTCCTGTACATTTCTATCACTTTTGATGGGAGTCGTGAGGTGTGTTTGAAAGGGCCATATCTCCCTTAAATTCACAGAAAACTTACCCAGCTTTCACACACTAATTCATGGGTAATACAGCCATGTGCACCATGCATTTAAAGTAATCTTACCCAGCTTTCAGACACTAATTCGTGGGTAAGAAAGTCACCCTGCATGCGTCGTCAAATGTGATTGAAATGGACAGAGTCCTGTACATTTCAATCACTTTTGATGGGAGTCGTGAGGTGTGTTTGAAAGGGCCATATCTCCCTTAAATTCACAGCAAACTTACCCAGCTTTCACACACTAATTGATGGGTAATACAGCCATGTGCACCATGCATTTAAAGTAATCTTACCCGGCTTTCAGATACTAATTCCTGGGGAAGAAAGTCACCCTGGACGGGTCGTCAAATGTGATTGAAATGGACAGATTCCTGTACATTTCAATCACTTTTGATGGGAGTCGTGAGGTGTGTTTGAAAGGGCCATATCTCCCTTAAATTCACAGCAAACTTACCCAGCTTTCACACACTAATTCATGGGTAATACAGCCATGTGCACCATGCATTTAAAGTAATCTTACCCGGCTTTCAGATACTAATTCCTGGGGAAGAAAGTCACCCTGGACGGGTCGTCAAATGTGATTGAAATGGACAGATTCCTGTACATTTCAATCACTTTTGATGGGAGTCGTGAGGTGTGTTTGAAAGGGCCATATCTCCCTTAAATTCACAGCAAACTTACCCAGCTTTCACACACTAATTCATGGGTAATACAGCCATGTGCACCATGCATTTAAAGTAATCTTACCCGGCTTTCAGATACTAATTCCTGGGGAAGAAAGTCACCCTGGACGGGTCGTCAAATGTGATTGAAATGGACAGATTCCTGTACATTTCAATCACTTTTGATGGGAGTCGTGAGGTGTGTTTGAAAGGGCCATATCTCCCTTAAATTCACAGCAAACTTACCCAGCTTTCACACACTAATTGCTGGGTAATACAGCCATGTGCACACTGCATTTAAAGTAATCTTACCCAGCTTTCAGACACTAATTCGTGGGTAAGAAAGTCACCCTGCATGCGTCGTCAAATGTGATTGAAATGGACAGAGTCCTGTACATTTCTATCACTTTTGATGGGAGTCGTGAGGTGTGTTTGAAAGGGCCATATCTCCCTTAAATTCACAGAAAACTTACCCAGCTTTCACACACTAATTCATGGGTAATACAGCCATGTGCACCATGCATTTAAAGTAATCTTACCCAGCTTTCAGACACTAATTCGTGGGTAAGAAAGTCACCCTGCATGCGTCGTCAAATGTGATTGAAATGGACAGATTCCTGTACATTTCAATCACTTTTGATGGGAGTCGTGAGGTGTGTTTGAAAGGGCCATATCTCCCTTAAATTCACAGCAAACTTACCCAGCTTTCACACACTAATTCATGGGTAATACCAACCCAGTCTCACAAAAAAACGTATAATAGCTACGTTGGTCCACAACGTAGGACGTAGTAGTTCTACGAAAACGCCTCTGAAATCGTAAGATGCCTACGTTTTTTTTCACCATTCATTCCAATGGCTGGCTTCTATGTCACGTGATCTTCAAATTTCTCTCTGCAGAAAAAGAAACATGACCTCCGTTTTATTCTTGGTGTAAAATGCCTATTTTAAGGTTAGTTAGGTCATTAAAATGCGTTTTGATGTCATTTCATGCGAGAAATATGAGTTGTTATTTAAGATTATGTGTGTAGTGGGTGTACATGATCTTTAGTTTGCTAGTTATTACCAAGATTACTTCAGGAAATCGTGTCCATTCAACGTTTGCATTGTTACCAAGGTGGTTGCTAGTGACGCTGCTATCAGTGTATGCTCTGAAATTGTAATATTATAACGTCTTTGCCCTCATTTATTCATATTGCTGTTAGCGCACAACTCGAACGTAGCAGTTTAACAAAAATGCCTCAGGAAATTGTGTACATTTAACGTATTTTAAGTGTGGCCCGAGCGAGACCTTACGTGTATTGTTAGTGTTAGCATCTGGTGCTGGCTAGCTACGCTAACAGATAACGGATAAGGAACTGTACATCCATGTTCGTAATGCGCAGGTATTTGTTGTGTACTTAATGGCAACGCTACAGGCCTGGCATTTCCTGTGAACCCGGAAGTCATAATAGTGTAATATTCCACAATAGGAGTCGAAAACAGGCCTCAAGTTCTTAGGTTTAATAGCTACTTTGGTAGCATACAGGTTCAGAGGTCACAGGTTACAGGTCGCAGGTTTAACGTCACACAACAGGGTCAACGTCACACACTCTCCAGCCCTCCCCCTCTGCTCCCCCCCAACCACAGGCCCGCACATCTATGCGGCCAGCATTACTGTGCAGCTCTGTGATTGGCAGAGAGACGGGCATGCTACAATACCGGTTTCAGCCTGTTTTAGGAAGTTCTTTAAATAGGCAGAAAGTCTCAGAAGCGACATTAGCAGTTCAATTGGAAAGTCGTCATATACATTCTGATTTGCACAATGAATCCACTGGAAGAAAATGACGCCATATTTCTTGCTGATGTGCTCTTGGATGACTGTGTGGTAAGTTTATTTTCAAGGTATCGCCGAAATGTGAACGCTCGAGTGAAGAGCTAACGTTAGCATTGGTTAGCACGTGTGAAACACTGATAACATTAGCTTCGTTCGACATTCTTCCATAATTGTTCGTACTCTTTAGCTATAAATAGCATGGCCTATAATGTAAGCACAGTTCTATATATTTTTTGACCGAAGGTAGTGTAGCGACCCGGGCCGTTTATACTGCAGAGCCACTATTTCAAGTATACTACGTCATAGAGTGGCGCAGAATGCTGGGCATTTAAACAGTCCTTCGGCGCCACTCGATGACGTAGTATACTTGAAATAGTTGCTCTGCAGCAGGTTTACTCAATATTGAGAAACGGCCACGGTATAGGGTGCTGTGTGTGTCACTCAAGCATCCCCCGTCTATCTGCCAATCACAGAGCTGCACAGTAATGCTGGCCGGTGTGGTAGTTGGGGGAGCAGAGGGGGGAGGGCTGGAGAGTGAATGACGTTGACCCTACTGGTGTGTGAGTGAGGGAGTGGAGTACTGTGTGATGTAGAACCTGTGACAGATGAACCTATATATGTATGCTATCAAAGGAGTTATTAAAACTAATAAGTTGAGCCCTGTTTCCGACTCCTATTGTGGAACGTTACAGTATGATGCAATGATAGTGAAGTTTTATCAGATTATCATAATGTGTAGGTGGTGATTGACATTTTAAGGAAATATGTTCTGTGTCCTGATAATGATTTTAAAGGAGGATCAAAGTAAACCATCAGCAGGAGGGTCGCAAACAAGGACAATAGTTTGGCTTGAAGAGGACCATGACGGTCAACCAATGCCAAAAAGGAGGCGAACTGGAGAGAAACGGAAGCGGAGTTCGGCCACTGGTTTGTGTTTTTGTTTTGTTTGTTGTTTACATCAATTAATTGTAGATCAATACATTCACATATTCTTCAAGGAAGTTATTAAATGCATCATCACAATTTTGCAGGTGCTTCAAGAAGTGTAGATCTTGTATGTACTCCGTCTACTAGTGGTCAAGAGAGCGAGACTGGGACCATCCAAAGCTTAGGTATGTTTTTCCTACACTTAATGATGATTGTTTCCCCACTTATCATGTAGTGGTTAGCTAGATTGACCCTTGCTTTATATATGTACTTTTTCTACTTCATTTTTAAGACTCCCTCATACAAGAGGTACAAGAACTTCTAGGACTTCCGAGTGAAGAACCTCTCTCCTCACAGTGGAAGAAACGACAAGCATCCTCCTTGGAAAAGTGGACGTTGTTAAGGCCTTTTATGGTTAATCAGATGTTATCTTCTGAGAAACCTAAAGAGGGGGTTTGCCAACGCTGTCGACAAAAGGTTGCAGTCGTCACATGTCAAGATTGTTTGCCAAGACCTCTTTCCTGCACTGCCTGTGATGTTGCCATACACCAATCGAGTGTACTCCACAACAGATCTTCTATGGTAGAAGGGTTCTTAAGGCCACTGTCACCATCCACTCACATCACGGAAGATGAGGGAGGAAAGTTCTCATATCATGAAAGAGGTACTTTTTAAACTACAAATCACACACAACTTTTATATGATATCGATTATATTATATGATATACTACAATTAGTAAATTAGGTTCAAAAAAACTTCCTGGGGGAAGATGTATTTGATCAAAAGACGCTAATAATAAATGACCTATGAATCTAATTGACTATTTCAATTGTTTTTTCCTAGAATGCTTCATACCTATAATGCATCCCTGCTGCGATTGTGCTACTGGGCAAACAAGTGTTTCCGCAGGAAAGGAAATCATTTTGATTGGAATTAATGGTAAGAACATTTCAAGACTTTTCTATTTGTTTTTTTTGCTGTTATGTATTCCGCTTTTGAGCCAGGGATTCAAATGCATTTTAGCTCTTTGTCACACTTAATTTAAACTCACCAATTAAATCAAAGAAATGTATGAAACAAAAATGTTTGTAGTTGATACTGTATCATAGTAATGATTTGTCTCTTTACATTTCAGGGCGATACAATCTGTTCCTTCCACAAATAAACTGCACCTGTGGAAAGACTTGGTCGATAGGCATGGGTGATCTGGTTGAAAGTGGCTATTGGCCAGCCACTGTCAATTTTGAGACCTTGTACGCAGTGGATTTGTTCACTACCTACGAAGATCTCAAGATCACTGCTCCTGGAATGTCACGGCAAGCTTTTGTCAGCATGCTCGAACATCGTACAAAGCTCTTCGGTCGGGTGAGTACAAGATGGAAGTAACTGTACAATTTAAATTGTAGTTGCGTAAGTTCAAAATATATTTGTATGATTTTAATAAAAATAAAAAAAATCCTTTCTATTTGCTTTTAGAGTGGTAAGATATGTGGCGACACACTGCAGAAGTCCTTTCTGGAATGGACCTATGCCAAATTTGAGGTCGAAAGGCTGTCTCAGGTGCAGCATTTTCAGTGCCCTTCATGCACACCCTCTATGTTGGCTGTCGCAGTCGATGGGAACCGTAAACTCTACCGCTTTAAGAGCCAACCAGGGTGTGTAGAATTTTCTCGATTTGAAATTTTAGAGTGCCTTTTATGGTACTTTTGTACAATAATAAAACATTTCTTCTTTAAGACCTTGTGGATTTTTCGACGGAGTGTTTTTAGCCAAGGATGCTGAAGTGTCATCCTTTGTCGATTACATCCATGGGACAACAAGACACGTAAAGTTATTTTACATTCCCCATATTTTAAGACATACATTTGTAAGTGTAATGAACACTTGTAGCATGCTTCTCGCCTTTGTTGTGTATTAATATGATGTCCCCATTGTGTAGGCAATGTCTTCAGCATACTTCCAGTCTCCTGTCTATATGTCTCTATATTCTTTCATCTGTTTTAGAATCCTGCAAAAGGAAGATGTGGTTCCGGTCAGTGGTCGGCTGCCCGAGAGACTGCCAACAAGTCTGCCAGCAAACTAGATGAGGAAGGCGTGGAGGTTGCTGTCTGCCGTCATGGATTCTTGCTTAAGGGATTGAATATGTTCCGTGGAGAATTTTTTGCATATCCTTTATATCTGCAGAAATAGCTTTCTTCACGGAATGTACAGTTTTTTTGCTCTGATGTGGTCTGCAAATACTGGCCATATCTGCAGAGGGTTGCGAGCCACTGTCCAGAGCTGCAAAACCTTTTGAACATGCGTCCATTTCTGTCCATCATGCATGCCAAAGCACATTCATGGTTGTGTGAGGTAAATACAATAATTGGCAGAAGACAACATTACTCATTTTCTTAATTTTTCTGTTATCCAAATGGTAACCGTCGTCTAAATGTGTTTACAGTTGCGATGGGGAGGACGGAATCAAAAAGGAGCAGGGAATACAATAGGGGAGGAGGTTGAACAGGTGAACAGCTTCCTCTCTCGAGCAGCCATATGTTCGAAGTACATGTCAAAAGCTGGTAAGTATTTTTCATGCAAACTCAATTATTGTATTTTTGGTTTCCTGGCCTAACATAAATTCTGTCTTCAGTTCGCACGGATATGCTTACAATCCAAGCAAGTGGCTGGAACAAGCGAAAGGCAGCAAACCTTGAGCAAACATTGGCTAAAAGATACATGAAGGTACTGACTACACAAATATGTTAATTTAAAACTTTTTTTTTTAATGTCGGTCAACATTTCGTTGCTTTGTTTTGACAGACGGTGCAAAAGATTACAGAAGCAACAGAGGATCTCGAGAAAATCACCGCTGAATTGTCACTACAGGACGACCAAGTACAGCAGTGGGTATCTGATGTTCAGCAGTGGACTACAGGTACTGTGAAAAAATAATTTCTTGCACAATAAAAAAAAGCATATTTTTCTCTATTCTGTTGTAGGCTATATGGCCGTGAAAGGGTTTAATTAGAGTTTTATGTGAAATAATTGTTATACTTCTCTTCACAAGGAACACCCATTCAAAATGACCTGCAGAAGACCATTGAAGGACTGTATCTGAGAATCAAGCAGCGAAAATATCAGCTGTATCGCCAGTCTGGTGAGAATTGATTGCCTTATGCCTCCTAAGGCAAACCAGCCCCTCCTCTTCTATCAGGGGTACCTCGATGCTAGTAACACCCATCATTGGAAGGAGGTCTCCAGAGAATAGGATGAATGACTGATCTACAGCAATGGGAATATTGTTTATTTTATTGTCATATAAAAAAGAAATGTCCAGTGACTATAGTGAATTTGTATAGTCCCATTGATGTTATAAACAATGGAGTTGCTGCTTAAAAACAACTAAGGTATAGATTAATTGGGGTCATCCGTTACCACTTCTATGCAAATGCATTGAGGAGCGAATCTCCAATCATTTCTCAGCCGGCTGGACCATTTGCTGGCAACCCTTGCCCTATTTTTCCCTCCCAAATATCCTTTCTCTTACTGTCAGATAAAGGCGTAAAATGCCATAAAAATGAATAAATAAATGATCAATTCTGTCCCTCTGTTCTAAGTATACGCACGCCTAGATATGGAAACAAATGCTCCCCGGGCGCCGTTCAAAATGGCAGCACACTGCTCCTAACACTAGGATGGGTCAAATGCAGAGAAATAATTTCCCCATGAGGGATTAATAAAAGTTCATCTTAAATGTATTCACTAATATTTCATAGATGGTAAACAATAGCTGATCTATTGAAACATGTTGGTGTGTAATTAAGATTAAAGTAAAACAAAATGTTGGTTCAAATTCTGGCAGGTGGCAATAAGCGGAGACACAAACTCCGAAAAAAGATTGTCGAAGAGAAGAAAGCCTTGGAAGATGCCATCACTGAACACAATGCTGTTGCCGGGGAAGCGGACAAACTCCCTCCTCCTAACGAGCTCTTGGCTGAGGACAACTACTCCTGGAAATGGGAATGTAAGCAAAACCATGTGTATACATTTATTTGGTGTATTTTGTGCATTTGAAAACTCTGCAAGATAATTTAGGTAGTTTCATTTTTCAATGTTTTCAAGTTGTTCTTCAAACTTGCCTTAAGCTGTTGATTGAACCAGTATCAATCAATTAGTCAAATTATAATATTGGAAACTGGTGTGTAGGACGACAACAAAATAAAACAAAATTGCAAACAGTGGTTATGGTATAATTCATATTATCATTGTAACAACTAAATATTAGAAATGCATGATTAAATGTGCAGACTTTATATCTTTTAAAATGCTTTTGTCTGTGCATATATATTTAATGCCATAAACCTGCCAGGCTAAATCTGGCACATATGCATGATGTATTTCTGTGCTTATGTTAAATAATAATAATACATTTATTTTCTATAGTGGGTCAGAGAGGTAGGGGGGGGGGGGCAGATGGTGGAGGGCTTTGAAAGTGAGGACCAGGAGTTGTAATTGTAATATTTCCAATGTAAGATAATTGATAATGCTTTGATGTACTTTGCAGGTCATGGTGATATGGTACAGAAAAAAAAGGTTTACGACAAGGTAATGCTGCTGACCAGACTGAAAGAATAAGCTGTTATTCTGGTTCATGAAGTCAAACAGCACTGGGAGTACATGAGGAGCGTGGCAGGAAAGATTGATCACCTGTCCTCCCAGCTTTATGAAGGCATCACTGGACAAAGTTAGTACAATAAATGATTATTGTTGTTGGTCGTGTTTTGGTCTGGCAATAACATTTAGCTTATTTGATGATTTATTTATTTGATGTCATACATTCTCAGGCAGTACCGAGGCGTTGACGGAGAGAGGACGTGAGGGGCTACTTTGTGTTCTAAAGAAACAACTCCACAAAGTGAAAGCGCAGCAGGCCATGGCACGTATTGCATACCAATGCATTTTGGGACAGCAAACGGTGTCTTTGGATGACTCCTCCGAAGAGCAGCCCTCTGACAGTAGCTCCTCTACTGATGAAGAACTTTGACAGCAGTGAATGACTTCAAGCTATAAGGCTGCTTTAACACCTTGGAACAAAGGAAGATAAATGCATTTGTTAAAGTTCTGGTCCTGTTCACACTGACCTTTCACAAACTAACCAAGATAAATTACACCTCTACAGACTGACTAAATAAACTAATGATTGTCATCCTGCATCATCAGAAGCTCCAATTGGTAAATCTAATTCCAGTGACTGACAATTATCAGTTCACGTCCATATGTATTGTGATGGTTACCAAATGATATATGCATTGCCTTAGACCAATCAGGGTATGTGTTTCTGTACTGATTTCACATCAGCGGTTAAGCTTTTGCCATCATTGTAAAATTACATATCTGCTATCATAAAAATCCCTAAGAACCTGTCTCACAATGCCTTGGTGAAACTTGAATACAGTTGTCATTGCTGCAAGAATGTGCATACCTGTCATTGGTTGCTTTTGTACCGATTTTTTATTTTAATAAAAACGGAATAAGAATTGACTTTCTCTTTATACAAAAATGTAATGAAATGACTGAGAACTGTTCCTTAAGTGCAATAACACAGATGCAGGCACCCACAGGGAGAGACAATGACAGAGACACACAGCATACATACCAGTACATTCATGTCAGTGTAAATATATTGTGTAGTCCATCAGTTAATTGCACAGTATTTGGGAAGAGTTAGTGCATTTCAGAGTGGTGATTATCTACAAAAACGCCTCTGAAATTGTATTGAAATATGAGTTGTTATTTCAGATTATGTGTGCAGTGGATGTACATGATCTTTAGTTTGCTAGTTATTACGAAGATTACTTCTATACAACGTTGTCATTGTTACCAAGGTGGTTGCTAGGGACGCTGCTATCGATATTATTTCTGTTGTGTAAAATAGTGTTCTCTTTATTGCTACCCCCTTCCCCGTCAATGTATAGTGTTGGTCCACAGTGCAAACGTATTAGTTTAACAAAATCCGCATCTAAAATTGTGGCATAGCCGACACGTTATTTTCCCCTGTGCAATTCTCCATTTACTCAACAACACATAATTATCCTTGTGTTTATTTATTTGTTTGATTAATAAACACAAGTTGGAGTCCGTCAGGACCGAGGGTCGGAGCAGCTCATTTGCTTTTGAGAATATTACACCGGGAAGTAAGTATTCTCTCCGCTTCGCTTGACAAACCCTGTGATAGTCCTCAAGCTCTGTGATTGGAGAGTGTGCTCCGAGGGTTACGCCGAGCGTCGAACAGCACTTGAAATGGGATGGAACCACGGCAGACTGTCCAAAACTGGATTTGAAGGGGTCCACCGCGTCCCCCCTCCCCCACCCCGTCCCCAGAACTACACATGCTGGCTATTCTGTTTCGCAACATGTTCTCTATATGGCACGTCTCTACTGGGAGTTGTAGTTTTAAAAGACGTTTTCGTATTTCCCATAATAAGAAGTTGCCAGTATTAAACTGTGTACATCCCTGGAGGTTTAGGGGACAGGAAACACTCACATTTAAAACATATAATTAATACATGGGTGAAAATTGCTTGTGCCCTGGTCTTATGTCTGTAACCCCTGTTGTTAATTGATTACATTACATTAATTGATAAGCCTGAAACATGCACTTGGCAATATGGCAGTAGCCATCGATCATCTTAAGATAAGATGGAAACATTTGCGTTACATCAGCATGTGTAACAGTTAAATATGCAGTTGTGTTTATTTGTAAATCATTTAGTATAATCACACAAATTCTGTGTTTTATATTTAATAATTATGTGTTCTTTATTTATTGATTGTTCAATACCTGACAAGGCTGGAGATTAAATATCTACATACATCTTATAAGAGTACAATACATTATGTATAATATCAGTTAAAATAAGTGCTTCAACATAGTTAACATTGCTGGAGGTATGCACACATATTGATAGATGTCTTGCAATGCACTATTGAGGAACCTGCGTCCCAAGTTTTTCATTCAGTGCAGAACTACACCACAGTTGTGTAGGCCTATATGATATGTGGGATATATGGGATGTGCAAAATAGTCATTATATACAGTCTTTAATTAACTATTAGTAGAGAATAACGAGTAATGAATATACTTTATAGGGATCCTATTAATATCTAATAATAAAAATAATGAAATTCAATAACATGCTTTAACCACCAGGTGTCCCTTTATATCATCTGTGCACCTTTATGGTGTAAATACAGCCTATCTACCGATTTGATGAAATATAAAAGTGAGCCGAATTAGTGTTGATACTGCAAGGAGACGTATTGTGTGAAAATAAATGTAAGATATTGTTTAATGGCTGATATATTTATGATCCACGTCACGTATTCAGTGTTGGCGGCAAGTGCCTAACACTGTGTGTGTGTGTGTGTGTGTGTGTGTGTGTGTGTGTGTGTGTGTGTGTGTGTGTGTGTGTGTGTGTGTGTGTGTGTGTGTGCGTGCGTGCGTGCGTGCGTGCGTGCGTGCGTGTGTGTGTGTGTGTGTGTGTGTGTGTGTGTGTGTGTGTGTGTGTGTGTGCGCTTGTGAGTGTGTGTCTGAGAATATGAAATATTCATCAATTCTTTACTTGTTTATTTACTAATTGTTTAGTGCCAACATATTTCCGAGATCTCTGGAGCATTTGCGCTATGGACCAACACTATACATTGATGGGGAAGGGGGTAGCAATAAAGATAACACCATTAAATAGTTACACAACATATACAATTCTGTCTGTCTGTCAATTGCCCGGGGTCACACAGAGTTCAGCCGCTGGACCTCTGAGAGGGGGGAGGTGTCAACATCGATGCTGCGCGGGCGAAATTAGCGCGCTTCCGAGGTACCAATTATTAAGCTGGACAGTTTGAACGGTAGGTAATGAGCACACATTTCTATGCATTAAAAAGCTAAATATACACCAACTTTTTAGTTTGCCTATAACGGGTAACGTTATGTTAAAAAACGCAAAGATGTTTATGCAAAACAGCCACTTATTTATTAACATGCATCTTAAACTGTAAGCTATAGGGTGCGGACGTGCGGTAATAGGCCTACCTTAAACTTGTTTACGGAGCTATTTTGTATTTTATAGCTCAAAATGAAAGTGGCAGCATCCATTGTATCTAATTTTGGCAGTTGCAGCTAGCAGTCACTCTCAAACATACCCTCAGCTAATCGAACTATTTTTGTATGGGTTTTATTTTATTTTTAGTTAGCGGCATTTAACAACTGCATTAAATATGGGTGACAGGGCCAGAGATTTTTTAGATAGATTGTTGTTTTACTAATGATAAGGTTAAATCCCCAAAGACAATGATGTCAGTATTGATACTATGTATTGATGTATTGCTGAAATATATTATTACTTGAAAACAGTTGAGCAATATTTGAAAACCTGTTGATTAGTAGGCCTACTAGTAGGCCAATACAAATAGAACAGAGTATAAGCAATGTCTTTAATTTAGTCTGCATCTCATGCACAAGATGTATGCGCTGACACTAATGTGGTACCGATTGATGTCTGTCCAAGAACACTGTCCATACTTAATTCCTCTTTTGTCAGTCATAAGAACATCTACAGTGAACATTTGAAATAGTAAAAATACATACTATATCTATATGTCATAGGTATTTTAACAAAATAAGTGTAAACTTTCACTACAAAACAAAACAACCACCCCCTGTCTGTACATAGTTCAGAATGGATCTTCTAGACCTGCCTGTACAGACTTGGTGCAAGATGGTTCTCTCCGATACTACTTTGCATGGTTAACCAGGTTAATACTGGTATTGTGTACTATAGAGGTGGGTAACAGAAGGCATGAAAGAGTCACCTGTAATCCACCACCAGTATTCTGGCAGAAATGTCACTGAAACATTGAAGTAGGGTAGGCCTACATGACAAATTGATAATTTGATCATATTAAAGTTATTTAGTTCCTTTGTCAATTTGGTGTTTATATTTTTGCTTGTTTTTATTGCAGGTTCAAGATGCCAAGAGGGTCAACAAACACAACCTGCGTCAGCTGCAAAGCAGTCATTGCTGTGTCAACCAAGACCTGCAAGTACTGCAAAACACTGCAGCCGAGAAAGCAACGACTGGCCAAGAAACTGCAAAAATTTGAGGCCAAAAAAGACGATTGGTTAAAAAAACAAAAAAAGAACAAAACCATCTCACATGTTCTTGATGAGGCATCTGTTTTGGTGTGTGTTTATGTCTGTAATTGTAGTTTACAAAATTAAGTCTGATAATATTTCTGTATTACATTTAAATCTTTTTTTTTAGGTTGAGAAACTGAACACCCTTGGGTATAGGGCCATGGTGTTTCTCTCAAAGCCAGGGAAAAAGCCTTCCACCTGGAAGACAAATGTTGCACATCCGAGATGGCATCTGTCGGACCAGGCTGCAAAATGCCTTCACCGGATGAAGGCTTTATATGAGGTGTTAGTAGATGGTAAGCAATTATATTTGTGGTCATTTCAAATGTTACCATATAGCTCAGTCTATTCTAAAATGCTCATGAACAATTTATGGCCAAACAATTCTTAATGATTCAACAATTCATTTAATTATAGTCTATACAGTCTAGGTAAAATAAATGTGTAGTTAAGAAGAAGCTGACATCAGAAACAATTGTGTTACTATGTTGTATACATATATATTCAAAGTAGAAATTGAGCTGCTGAATGCAAAACAAATCAACATTACTCTGATAGTTTTGTCTTTTTGTGTCATTGAGGTTGGACTAACCCACAACCCTCACCCAGTCTGGACGCAGAACACTCCACAAGTGCTCCTACCACCATCCCCTCACCCAGTCTGGACGCGGAACACTACACAAGTGCTCCTACCACCATTCCCTCTTCCAGTCCAGAAGACCGACCCTCCAGCAGTACTTATGCAGTCCTGCTCCCTACTAGTCCTGCCATACAACCCTCTACAGGTCCTGCAACTCCAGCAGCACAAACAAAAAGGACTGCAGCAGCAAAAAAGAAACAGGGTAGGTTTTAGTGGCAATTTTAAATAGCAATACATCCAGAGGACAATACTCCAAAGCAAATGCACATACTTTAGGTATTTTTGCGTTACCTTACTTCACTAACCTTAATAGCCGCAATCAAGCTAAATTGTCACATAACCCAGGGTTTTCCCACCATGAGCAGGTTCACATAAAGGGGAAGTGTTTGCCCCATATGACCAATGGTAAACATGGACAGGTATACTAGGTCAACTGTAAGCAGAGAGGCATATTTTACAACCGAAAATCAGACTGTAATATTGTTAATATGAAGAATTTAAACTCATAATCCAGACTAAAAGCAGCACAGTTGCTGCTGACAAAAAAAACCTTACTGTGTGAATGTTTAAATTAATAGGACTGCTCTATGAAGGGCACAAGTAGATATAACCTAATAACATTTGTGTATTTGGATAATTTAATGTGTTGGTAACATATAAGTTGATATATGATATGTTAATATATTTAAATAAATAAATATAAAATAATTTATATATCCCCATTTGAGAAAGCATGGCTTTTATGGCAGTTCTAGTCTTAGTCTTTCAGCTGCAACCCTGCGGGGTTAAAAATATAACTAGGCCTGTACAGAATAGAGGAAAGCTTTGAAACCCCATTCTTAATGTTGATACTTCAATACTAAATCATATGAATAGTATGCAGCTTTTATATCTTTTTTTGTTTATTTTGCATAATATCAGATAAGAATGATGCTTCACTAATATTATTAGTATTATACTTTCAAAACAATAAAATTCCACTGTTGGCCGCGTAGTATCATTTTTTGACTCGTTTCAACCATTCACTTTTAACTTCAGTGTTGTAAAGCCCAGAAGTCAAGAAAAAATGTCACAACATGTTTTATCCAAGCAAATATTCAGCTTCAATCTCTATTATATTATTATTATATTTTGGGCGAAACAAGATTTTCTCTGCGCTCTAAACATGTTGATGTTAGATGATGACCAGTGTTGGACACTTTTAAAAGGTAACAGGTTACAAATGACTAGTTCCTATATATATATCTTTCTCTAGTAACTTCCTAACCCTGATGATAACAGTGAAGCTACTTCTAAGGAGTTGTACAACTAAGTGAACATTACTAAAGGTTAAAAATAAACCCTTAAGGGCCATCTACACCAACAACAATAAGCAAAACGATGAGCGGTATCTCTTTAAATCGGGGTGCCAAGCATGCGTAGCACACTAGCTGTTTTGGAGCCAGGTGAAATTAATTATTGATGACTTTTTACTGCTGTTATGATATGAATATTAAAAATAAGAAACATTTCTGGTAAGTCTTGACAATTAGCCAAATGAACAGTGCTGTTTTAAACTAAATGATATATTGTAAACAGTAACATCAAGTGTACAGTATAATAACAGCTCTTCACAAAAGCTTTTCTTTCATCTCAACAGACGTGTCTCCAAGGAAGAAGCTCAAGAAGAAGAACCCCCAACACTTTGAAGGTTATTTAGCTTCAATTATAATTGGGATTAGACAGTAAAGACACTAGCTCTAGTATATTTTCTCTGTATAGAGAAGTGTTAAAAATGTCAACTGTTGTCTTTTCTAAACAAATACTTTTGAGGGCATTTTTGTTTTACAACTATTTATCAATAAAGAAACAATTTTTTTTTAAAAATCATCATTTGTTTCACGGTGGTGGACGAACGACTCACCACAGTCAAATATATATATATTTTAAACAATATATGTTATGATTGTCCTTTTGTGTAAAGTTTTTGCAGTTTTATATAAACAGTTGACATGTTCAAATAATTGTGGAAATATAATTTATGAGAATAAAAGCAAACTGAAAGTGATTTTATAAATTACAGATCAAATTGTGCAAAAGTAACATTAACATCTATAAGGTCAAAAAACGATTACATTATTACATTATTTTGCTCTTTCAGAATGCAGCCATAAGATCGTGGGAGGAGAGCAGTACTACCCAGTGAAGACTGTAGTAAAAACCAAAAGGCAAAAGGTTTGTTCTTCATAAATAGAGGTCACTGTGTCAGTTAATATAATGTACATCTAAAGCATGCTACAGACACACTTTTGGGATTTGAATGCAACATAACTTACATCTTTTTGCTTGAAATGGTACAAATATTTTCGATCATTTTTTAGGGGAAGCAAATGCAATTGGTGGAGTGGGAACCTTGTTCCACGTGGTATGTAGTATTTTAAATTGCACTGCAAATGTACCAATAACTAATTAGTCTAAGCATTTGATTACCATTTTTATCTGACAGAGGTGTAACATATATTGCCATATTTTGAATTATGTTCATGGCTGATATCTTTACAATGTATTACAGTGGGAAGAAGTGGCCCCTACAGTGGGTGGAGAAGGACAATACCACAACAGAGGAACAGCAGGACTGATAATTGCACGTGTTGTCAAAACCGTTGTGCTGCTTGACCCTATTTTATCTGTTTTGATTGTTTTTTTGGGTTATATGCCTTCCTTTGCTACCGTTATTGTATATACTTGCTGAATGTTACTTTGTAATAACAAATTATGTTATTCAACTGAAAAACCTCAAAGCCTTTTGTTTTTATTGTAAAATTGTTTTTTCATTTTCATACTTGTATAATTTCTTCAAATAAAAATGAAATAATAATTTAAAACCACTTGATGGACATCAACAAAATATATAAATAAACAACTTGAAATGGGTAAATAGTATTTTTTTTATTAAAGGAACATCATCAAACAGTTGCAGAAAAAAGAAGAAGCAAATACCATGTTTAAACTGCATGGGATGGGCTAATGTGCCCTTTATTATTTAATTAATGGGAGACAATGTACTTGAATTGAATTTAACTTCTGTTAGACAGCTATCATACTGAATACATATTTACTGTGAATGTATGCACAAATGTATGGCATATGGCTGTCTAACAGAAGTTAAATTCATTCCTCACTAATTCTGACAATGTACTTAACCCCAAATAAAATAACCCAATACAAAGAGTTGTTAAATAATAGTGAAGTCACGTTGTAATAACAATAACTCATCTCTCTCTCGTTTTATTTTTGAGCTTTGCTAAAAGCCACTGTGTCAAGTGTCCATCGTGTGTTGCCGTCCGGAGTTGTCCAATATGACGGACCATCTCGCACATGCGCAGTACCGATCGGGCAGGGGGACGGATCGGGTAGTGACAAAAGTAAACGATCCTGTAATCAAAGGCATATCGAAGAGTCCTGAGATTGTACTACTGGTGTTTTATCATCTATAACTAGCCTGTGTGTATTCTCAAATGTCGTTTTCAGGACAAACAAAAGACGTTTTAAATATCTTATCAGCTGGTGTAAGTGCAGAATATTGAATATAACCTTGACTATTACTGTGTAGGCTACTTCATTTATCTGACAGCATTATTTATTATATATATATATAATATATATATTTATTTAATGATACTATTTTATATATACATTTATTCATATACACACACACTTATATACATATAAGTGTGAGTACATGTACTCACACATGTATTTATTCATAAATATACACAGATGTATTCATTCATTTATACACACACAGCATTATTTAATGATACTGATATATATATATATATATATATATATATATAAACACACACTTTGCACTCCAAAGGTCCGTTTTCTACCGATAGACGCTGCCCGTCTCTCTGCCAATCACAGAGCTGCACAGTAATGCTGGCCGCATAGATGTGCGGGCCTGTGGTTGGGGGGGAGCAGAGGGGGGAGGGCTGGAGAGTGTGTGACGTTGACCCTGTTGTGTGACGTTAAACCTGCGACCTGTAACCTGTGACCTCTGAACCTGTATGCTACCAAAGTAGCTATTAAACCTAAGAACTTGAGGCCTGTTTTCGACTCCTATTGTGGAATATTACACTATTATGACTTCCGGGTTCACAGGAAATGCCAGGCCTGTAGCGTTGCCATTAAGTACACAACAAATACCTGCGCATTACGAACATGGATGTACAGTTCCTTATCCGTTATCTGTTAGCGTAGCTAGCTAGCACCAGATGCTAACACTAACAATATACGTAAGGTCTCGCTCGGGCCACACTTAAAATACGAGGCATTTTTGTTAAACTGCTACGTTCGAATTGTGCGCTAACAGCAATATAAATAAATGAGGGCAAAGACGTTATAATATTACAATTTCAGAGCATACACTGATAGCAGCGTCACTAGCAACCACCTTGGTAACAATGCAAACGTTGAATGGACACGATTTCCTGAAGTAATCTTGGTAATAACTAGCAAACTAAAGATCATGTACACCCACTACACACATAATCTTAAATAACAACTCATATTTATCGCATGAAATGACATCAAAACGCATTTTAATGACCTAACTAACCTTAAAATAGGCATTTTACACCAAGAATAAAACGGAGGTCGGCCATGTTTCTTTTTCTGCAGAGAGAAATTTGAAGATCACGTGACATAGAAGCCAGCCATTGGAATGAATGGTGAAAGAAAACGTAGGCATCTTACGATTTCAGAGGCGTTTTCGTAGAACTACTACGTCCTACGTTGTGGACCAACGTAGCTATTATACGTTTTTTTGTGAGACTGGGTTGGTAATACAGCCATGTGCACCATGCATTTAAAGTAATCTTACCCGGCTTTCAGATACTAATTCCTGGGGAAGAAAGTCACCCTGGACGGGTCGTCAAATGTGATTGAAATGGACAGATTCCTGTACATTTCAATCACTTTTGATGGGAGTCGTGAGGTGTGTTTGAAAGGGCCATATCTCCCTTAAATTCACAGCAAACGTACCCAGCTTTCACACACTAATTCATGGGTAATACAGCCATGTGCACCATGCATTTAAAGTAATCTTACCCGGCTTTCAGATACTAATTCCTGGGGAAGAAAGTCACCCTGGACGGGTCGTCAAATGTGATTGAAATGGACAGATTCCTGTACATTTCAATCACTTTTGATGGGAGTCGTGAGGTGTGTTTGAAAGGGCCATATCTCCCTTAAATTCACAGCAATCTTACATCACACACTGATTGCTGGGTAATACAGCCATGTGTACCCTGCATTTAAAGTAATCTTACCCGGCTTTCAGACACTAAATCCGGGGTAATAAAGGCCTGTACATCTCCCTGTTTGAAATGCCCATATCTCCCTTAAATTCACAGCAAACTTACCCAGCTTTCACACACTAATTGCTGGGTAATACAGCCATGTGCATCCTGTGTTTAAAGTAATCTTACCCGGCTTTCAGACACTAATTCGTGGGTAAGAAAGTCACCCTGGACGGGTCGTCAAATGTGATTGAAATGGACAGATTCCTGTACATTTCAATCACTTTTGATGGGAGTCGTGAGGTGTGTTTGAAAGGGCCATATCTCCCTTAAATTCACAGCAAACTTACCCATCTTTCACACACTAATTCATGGGTAATACAGCCATGTGCACCATGCATTTAAAGTAATCTTACCCGGCTTTCAGACACTAAATCCGGGGTAATAAAGGCCTGTACATTTCCCTGTTTGAAAGGGCCATATCTCCCTTAAATTCACAGCAAACTTACCCAGCTTTCACACACTAATTGCTGGGTAATACAGCCATGTGCACCCTGTGTTTAAAGTAATCTTACCCGGCTTTCAGACACTAATTCGTGGGTAAGAAAGTCACCCTGGACGGGTCGTCAAATGTGATTGAAATGGACAGATTCCTGTACATTTCAATCACTTTTGATGGGAGTCGTGAGGTGTGTTTGAAAGGGCCATATCTCCCTTAAATTCACAGCAAACTTACCCATCTTTCACACACTAATTCATGGGTAATACAGCCATGTGCACCATGCATTTAAAGTAATCTTACCCGGCTTTCAGACACTAAATCCGGGGTAATAAAGGCCTGTACATCTCCCTGTTTGAAAGGGCCATATCTCCCTTAAATTCACAGCAAACTTACCCAGCTTTCACACACTAATTGCTGGGTAATACAGCCATGTGCACCCTGTGTTTAAAGTAATCTTACCCGGCTTTCAGACACTAATTCGTGGGTAAGAAAGTCACCCTGGACGGGTCGTCAAATGTGATTGAAATGGACAGATTCCTGTACATTTCAATCACTTTTGATGGGAGTCGTGAGGTGTGTTTGAAAGGGCCATATCTCCCTTAAATTCACAGCAAACTTACCCATCTTTCACACACTAATTCATGGGTAATACAGCCATGTGCACCATGCATTTAAAGTAATCTTACCCGGCTTTCAGACACTAAATCCGGGGTAATAAAGGCCTGTACATCTCCCTGTTTGAAAGGGCCATATCTCCCTTAAATTCACAGCAAACTTACCCAGCTTTCACACACTAATTGCTGGGTAATACAGCCATGTGCACCCTGTGTTTAAAGTAATCTTACCCGGCTTTCAGACACTAATTCCTGGGTAAGAAAGTCACCCTGCATGCGTCGTCAAATGTGATTGAAATGGACAGATTCCTGTACATTTCAATCACTTTTGATGGGAGTCGTGAGGTGTGTTTGAAAGGGCCATATCTCCCTTAAATTCACAGCAATCTTACCCAGCTATCACACACTGATTGCTGGGTAATACAGCCATGTGCACCCTGCATTTAAAGTAATCTTACCCGGCTTTCAGACACTAATTCCTGGGGAAGAAAGTCACCCTGGACGGGTCGTCAAATGTGATTGAAATGGACAGATTCCTGTACATTTCAATCACTTTTAATGGGAGTCGTGAGGTGTGGATGAAATGGCCTGTTTAATCCGATTTTGAGCACTCTTTTCCCCGCATAAACTAGTTTAAATCACCGTTAAACACTTATTTTGTTGATGTCTATATAACCGACTTCCCGCTATGCATTGCGGTCGGTTATATGGACACAACTACCCTGGCACTAGGCAGACCGCGGCCGGTAGTAAATGTCCAACCAGTGTACCACCTGGTCCCTAGAGTATGTGTGGGTTTATACATTCCCGTGTGTTAATAGTTGAAGGAACAAAAAGTACATTTTTCCTCTACCATATAGAGAGGTTTTTTATAGATTCCTGAAACAATGTTCCCTTTTTCTTAAAAGTAGATTAGCGCAATAGTCTTTTTGTTTGACTTTTTACCTGTTTATCAAAAGAGTGTTTTAAGCTATTTGTGAAGAAGGAAGATGCAGAATTAATGGTGATTTCTGTTTTGAGTGAAAAGATTATCCCAGAGTGTTTTTCTGGGTTAAACCATCGATAGGCTTTGCAAATTGGGAGGGACATTTTCCCTGATTTTAATGATGTGCATCCTGCAGGCCTTCTCAACACCTGTGGCTTTCATAGCTGCCCGCGCTGATTCCCTCTGAGACAGCGTGTTGGTATCTCCCAAATGAAACTCCACCCCTTTCTGTTGGTTTTGGGACGTGCAACTTGTTGCTTCGTCCTATCTTCTCTCGCTGCCCGGACCGGGAGGTCGGGGCAGCCCGTGAACAAGGCCAGGAGTAGGCATACTCCTGACATTACGCATATGATATGGCTTTGTATGGTAATGTATTATATGCTATTGCATTATTACCTTTCATGATTAAAACAGATTTTTGTTTAACCCTCGTCATGGTTGTTTTGAGTGCTTCTTCTTTTAAAGCAAGCTCATTAGGAACGGCGCGGAGAAAAGTAGTCCCAACTCCTTCAAAAATGGCGACCCCGACAACGTCATGACGTGGAGACGTAAGGACTTTCCGACGTGGTGACGTCATGAGTGTTTTTTGAGGAAGCACGGGCAGCCAGCGGAAGAAGGGAGATGCCTGGAATAATATTTGACAACTATGGATCCAACTGAAAGGTAAAACGGACGCCTGTTTCTATCGAAGGTCTGTAATTGGCTCAAGCTCAATTTTAGAGTTGTCAAAGATATTTCCAGGTGTCATTTACGGTAAAGAGTGCAATGCATATTTTAGCATAGGTAGGTAACGAAGGACAACTAATATTGCATCGGTAGGTAACAAAGGACTACGATAAATGATGCAATGCATATATTAGCATAGGTAGGTAATGACGGACTACTAATATTGATAAAGCAACGGTTAGGGATCTCGGGGATTAGCTACACGTGAAGCGACGAGAAATGTAAGACGAAGGTGCAAGGCCCCGTTGGTTTTTCAGAGATCAAGTCGGCAATTTCCGTCGGGGAAGTCCAGTGGGTTTCTTAAAAAAAGATATCCATCCAGGGCGAAACTGAATAATACTTCTTCAGCTTCATAGGAAGCTGGAGTGTATTATATGTTATAAATCCAAGGGAGAGATAAGCACATTTCAAAAAGCCATTTTGAAACGAACGGAATCTCGTTCTCTTGTTCTGTGGGGTTATTAATCTAAAAAAGCTCGATAGACTGTACGGGGAATAATTGTCTGGGAATAATTACTAATAAGATAAGGGAGAAAAGTCAGATAAAGACATGCGAAGTCAGGCTGGAGGCGTAGGTTCGAGAAAGCCCCCACTTCACAGCTTTCCTCTGAAAGAGGAGGGAATAACATTGAAGATTAATAGATCAATGTATCGTAGATATTTAAATAAATAAGAAACATTGCATTGTGAATTTCGTGGTATTTGTCATTTACTGAGAAGTTTACTTATATTTCAGAGGCATTTATTGCATACAGTAACGTGGAGGGAAAGTAATAATAGCTTTTGCTGAGTATATGAAGCAGGTTAAAGTTTGATTCAAATTGAACATAATAGTGGATTATTCCACCTAGTGTTTTTGTAATATCATTAGTAGACATTAATTGTGTTTGTAAGTTTATGAAGAAAGAGTACAAAGTAAACGAGAGGTTGTTATAAGTTTGTCAGTCAGAATGAATCTGTTAAATGGTTACGCATGACAGAGGTGTTGCACAAACACACAGGTGATTGATGAGGGGAAACTTGAGCCGGCAGCTGCAGGGCACAGGGAGTAAAAGAGAAAGACAAGTAGATGTTTTAAAGAGTTCAGAGAGAGTAAAACTTGTTTCTAAATAATGTCATATTGTTTTGTGAGTAAACATGAAATAAAAATATATTTACTAGATATAAAAACAACATGCTTAACTAGGTTGACAGAAAACTGCTATTAACCAGTTTCAGCAGCTAATGTCATATCTGTGTTCTAAAGAGAACATATGTTGCATTTACAATTCATATTAAGGAAGTTCACAATTGATACCATTAAAGACCGTTTTGGATTAATAGGGCGTGTCTGTCAAACACTCGTGCTCAGATGGAATAAAGTGTTGAGATGTTCTCAAGAGTGGGAGTTTTCACAACGCTTTTTAGTTTGTATTGAGACAATTAACTGATAAGGGCAGAAAACTGTTCCGTGATGATTTCTTTAGGTTTGAGCTTTAGTAATGGAGATTACATTTTGTGAGGAAACCTTTCCACCAATAATAAGTGTTCAAACATATATATTCATTAAATATGATCAGATTACTTGTTTTTCAATTATAGCGCTAAATACAGTTAGTTTTGTATTTTGTTACAGATCTAACCTGCTTGTAACACAACTTAGATAAACAATTTCAAAAAGAATAGAATAAGCAAGTGGTTAAAGGGGGTTTCCTGTCTGGCTCATTTAATTTAGAACTGAAGTAAGGAAGAATAGTGTTTTATGAGTCATTCCTCATGGTTTCTAAAGATAAATCATCAGTTTGTAGGGACTTTGATGTAGAGATAGGATCATGGTGGAGAAGGAAAACCTTTTTTGAGCACTCTTTTCCCCGCATAAACTAGTTTAAATCACCGTTAAACACTTATTTTGTTGATGTCTATATAACCGACTTCCCGCTATGCATTGCGGTCGGTTATATGGACACAACTACCCTGGCACTAGGCAGACCGCGGCCGGTAGTAAATGTCCAACCAGTGTACCACCTGGTCCCTAGAGTATGTGTGGGTTTATACATTCCTGTGTGTTAATAGTTGAAGGAACAAAAAGTACATTTTTCCTCTACCATATAGAGAGGTTTTTTATAGATTCCTGAAACAATGTTCCCTTTTTCTTAAAAGTAGATTAGCGCAATAGTCTTTTTGTTTGACTTTTTACCTGTTTATCAAAAGAGTGTTTTAAGCTATTTGTGAAGAAGGAAGATGCAGAATTAATGGTGATTTCTGTTTTGAGTGAAAAGATTATCCCAGAGTGTTTTTCTGGGTTAAACCATCGATAGGCTTTGCAAATTGGGAGGGACATTTTCCCTGATTTTAATGATGTGCATCCTGCAGGCCTTCTCAACACCTGTGGCTTTCATAGCTGCCCGCGCTGATTCCCTCTGAGACAGCGTGTTGGTATCTCCCAAATGAAACTCCACCCCTTTCTGTTGGTTTTGGGACGTGCAACTTGTTGCTTCGTCCTATCTTCTCTCGCTGCCCGGACCGGGAGGTCGGGGCAGCCCGTGAACAAGGCCAGGAGTAGGCATACTCCTGACATTACGCATATGATATGGCTTTGTATGGTAATGTATTATATGCTATTGCATTATTACCTTTCATGATTAAAACAGATTTTTGTTTAACCCTCGTCATGGTTGTTTTGAGTGCTTCTTCTTTTAAAGCAAGCTCATTAGGAACGGCGCGGAGAAAAGTAGTCCCAACTCCTTCAAAAATGGCGACCCCGACAACGTCATGACGTGGAGACGTAAGGACTTTCCGACGTGGTGACGTCATGAGTGTTTTTTGAGGAAGCACGGGCAGCCAGCGGAAGAAGGGAGATGCCTGGAATAATATTTGACAACTATGGATCCAACTGAAAGGTAAAACGGACGCCTGTTTCTATCGAAGGTCTGTAATTGGCTCAAGCTCAATTTTAGAGTTGTCAAAGATATTTCCAGGTGTCATTTACGGTAAAGAGTGCAATGCATATTTTAGCATAGGTAGGTAACGAAGGACAACTAATATTGCATCGGTAGGTAACAAAGGACTACGATAAATGATGCAATGCATATATTAGCATAGGTAGGTAATGACGGACTACTAATATTGATAAAGCAACGGTTAGGGATCTCGGGGATTAGCTACACGTGAAGCGACGAGAAATGTAAGACGAAGGTGCAAGGCCCCGTTGGTTTTTCAGAGATCAAGTCGGCAATTTCCGTCGGGGAAGTCCAGTGGGTTTCTTAAAAAAAGATATCCATCCAGGGCGAAACTGAATAATACTTCTTCAGCTTCATAGGAAGCTGGAGTGTATTATATGTTATAAATCCAAGGGAGAGATAAGCACATTTCAAAAAGCCATTTTGAAACGAACGGAATCTCGTTCTCTTGTTCTGTGGGGTTATTAATCTAAAAAAGCTCGATAGACTGTACGGGGAATAATTGTCTGGGAATAATTACTAATAAGATAAGGGAGAAAAGTCAGATAAAGACATGCGAAGTCAGGCTGGAGGCGTAGGTTCGAGAAAGCCCCCACTTCACAGCTTTCCTCTGAAAGAGGAGGGAATAACATTGAAGATTAATAGATCAATGTATCGTAGATATTTAAATAAATAAGAAACATTGCATTGTGAATTTCGTGGTATTTGTCATTTACTGAGAAGTTTACTTATATTTCAGAGGCATTTATTGCATACAGTAACGTGGAGGGAAAGTAATAATAGCTTTTGCTGAGTATATGAAGCAGGTTAAAGTTTGATTCAAATTGAACATAATAGTGGATTATTCCACCTAGTGTTTTTGTAATATCATTAGTAGACATTAATTGTGTTTGTAAGTTTATGAAGAAAGAGTACAAAGTAAACGAGAGGTTGTTATAAGTTTGTCAGTCAGAATGAATCTGTTAAATGGTTACGCATGACAGAGGTGTTGCACAAACACACAGGTGATTGATGAGGGGAAACTTGAGCCGGCAGCTGCAGGGCACAGGGAGTAAAAGAGAAAGACAAGTAGATGTTTTAAAGAGTTCAGAGAGAGTAAAACTTGTTTCTAAATAATGTCATATTGTTTTGTGAGTAAACATGAAATAAAAATATATTTACTAGATATAAAAACAACATGCTTAACTAGGTTGACAGAAAACTGCTATTAACCAGTTTCAGCAGCTACTGTCATATCTGTGTTCTAAAGAGAACATATGTTGCATTTACAATTCATATTAAGGAAGTTCACAATTGATACCATTAAAGACCGTTTTGGATTAATAGGGCGTGTCTGTCAAACACTCGTGCTCAGATGGAATAAAGTGTTGAGATGTTCTCAAGAGTGGGAGTTTTCACAACGCTTTTTAGTTTGTATTGAGACAATTAACTGATAAGGGCAGAAAACTGTTCCGTGATGATTTCTTTAGGTTTGAGCTTTAGTAATGGAGATTACATTTTGTGAGGAAACCTTTCCACCAATAATAAGTGTTCAAACATATATATTCATTAAATATGATCAGATTACTTGTTTTTCAATTATAGCGCTAAATACAGTTAGTTTTGTATTTTGTTACAGATCTAACCTGCTTGTAACACAACTTAGATAAACAATTTCAAAAAGAATAGAATAAGCAAGTGGTTAAAGGGGGTTTCCTGTCTGGCTCATTTAATTTAGAACTGAAGTAAGGAAGAATAGTGTTTTATGAGTCATTCCTCATGGTTTCTAAAGATAAATCATCAGTTTGTAGGGACTTTGATGTAGAGATAGGATCATGGTGGAGAAGGAAAACCTTTTTTGGTTTCAAATTGAAGGAGATTTTAAAGATGAAGTTTATTTTTTCTGACTAAGAATTTTAGAAGCAGGACTTCAACTAAACAAAAGAGATTTTACAATGTGGTTTTACTACTTTTAATGGAGTAAAGAATCTGGGTAGACTACTGCCATTGATTTGTTTTAACATTCACATGTTTCAGCATTCCTGACCATATAGACACTCAGCCGTTTTATTTTGTAACCCTTTGGGGGAGAGATTTAAATTGAGTTTATCTCCAGTTGCTGATTTATTGTGATTACAGCGGCACTGGAAAGTTGTGCGCCACCTTTGGGTTGTACTCTGAATCAGTGTGTTGGTGAAGAGTTTCTCACTACAGAAACAGAAGAACTGTGCAAAGAACGCATCTGAGGAGGGTTTGACATGTTGCGTGTATCTCGTTGCCAAGGCAACAGTGGTGGGAAGAGGAACAGCAGTTTTTGGGGATTCCTGCTGTGCAGAGGACAACGTGTGTCTGCTGATTGTAGCACATTGATCCAGAGGTGCCTTCCCCCTCAGGACATCCCAGTGCAAGAGTTTCATTGATCCTATTGACTACAGCTGCAGAGGACAACGCATTACTGACTGTTCACATTGTGACAAGATCTTGAGACAGGCTGGTCTCAGACGGTTCAGACTCTGAGGAAATTATGCGATGATTTGACAGCATAACTGTGCAAGAGTTTTCCAGAGGGTGGTGTACAACAATAACATTAGTGTTTGAGAAGGGAGGCTGATTGTGTAAACGATGGTCTGGAATACTGAAAAGATTAAAGTTTAATATCCTTGTTGAGCAAACAAGACATCTGATTATTAGGTCACACATAAAGATTTAGACATATACACTAACTATGAGTAAAGGGATTAATGGATTTCATATCCTAGGGAGGGTTAGTTAGGTTGCGAATACTTCGCAGGATATTTGCTAATGTATTTTGAAGAACAAATAACAAGGACACAAGTCCAATTTTGTTTTGTTTTTAGATTAAATTGTCCGTTACCAAAACTGTTCACCTTGTGTCTAGATTTGGACTTTGATGGTAAGGGAGTATTTAGGCTTATTTTTATACATCTGACATTTTAAAATATGTTGGCTATTTACTTGATAGAAATTGGTTAAGAACTTTTCTGAAGATTGAATATTTGTTACATTTCTACATATTCCTATTTAAAAAGTAAGTTTAGAGTAAAGAAGGCTGATGCTGAAATGGGAAATAATGTGGGGCTTTCAATTACCCATTGTAAGGGTGCATATTATTGACGACCAATAGGGAGGAGGGGTCACTCGACCCACCCTGCAGTGGGTTTTGAAATCTTACTTGCAGCTTCACAGGAAGCGCAAGACACCAGATTATGAGTTTAGAGGACTAGCGTCACCACCTCCTAATGGACATTCATTTAGTTAGTAATTATCTGACATTAACAGATGTTAAAAAGTAAAAACATACCTACCATGAGGGATAATTCCTAAGTTCAGCTACAAACCATTGATGAAATTACTTCTGTTTTTAGGTCCTTGATAAAGGAAGGAGTGATTGTTACATGTTCGGACACCCAGGGTTCCACGCACGGTTAAAGACGTTAACATTGTTTTTTAGGTATACCAGAATTGAAGATACATGGGTATAGTGAGAGATGAAGAGCTACACAGGTTGTAGTATAGAGGTTTGACTCAAGATAATAATTGTGTGCACAAGTTTCTGAATTACATATATTAGACATGTTGATATTGATTAGGTGTTAATGAACTGCAGTATTAGTACAATAAGCAAGTGACATTTTTTGGCTAACACTTTTCAGGGAATGTGGGAAACAGCTCTTCCAATGAGGGGTTGGAGATATATTGAACATTATAGTTGGAATTGTGAATTAATAAATGATGGCGCTCCATATATACAGATTTTTTATAGACGGAGGATGCTGGCCTGTGCTGGAAGATCGGAGTCTCTGCAGAGCACGACACATGGCCAAAAAGACTGAGACCAACTGACCTTTGACCCTGACCGACAGGGTAACTTGGGAAGGCACTGTCAATGACTGACTCTGAGGTGTACCTGACCAAACTTGACTTTACAACCTGACGGTGTGAGTGTGAGTGAGTGTATGTCTGCATCTGATCAGTGCAACTGCATGATTTAAAACAATGACTAATCAAGCATGTTTTTGGACTAACACATTATTTTTGTGTGATAATAATGTGTGAAATGGGAGGTTTCCTAAACATTCCACCAAAGGGGAAACCGCCCACATGTGACCCGTTTCTAGTCTGCTTGATGATATTTCACTCCCACAGGAGGTGGCAGTTTGCAGAATGTGAAACTCAAACTATGACATGAGGATTCTGTTTCTTTTAGGACTGAAAGAGGGAGAGAAACACTTCATTTCACTGAAGTGTTTACTGTGGAAATGATGGATGTACATTTGGGAAAAAAATTGCTATTGTCTTATAATCCATTATGACCTGAAGGTTTTCTTCCCATACAGGATTTTGTTTACACATGAGTTAATGTGTAAAAAAGGGGGAGTGTAAACTTCACAATGTACATTTTTCATTTAGGGACTGAAAGGAACCGGCTGCCCAAACTCGATTGTTCAATCTGATCATTGATTGACAGTTTTAGAATTGACCTACTCCATATATGGGGATAAGACACTGTTTGATGAATGTTGACATGTCTCTAAGATTGATTGAGTTATAGCAGGTAACACAGATAAAGAATCAGTGGCCAAGGGGCTACCAGAGAGATGTAAGTCCAGAATGGAATACTGAAGAAGCTGACCTGTGAGTAATGTTTCAACAGGTATTAAAGTAACTGAGGTTTGAAATGTAGAAAGAACATATTTACAGTTAAGCTAAAACATAGTAATGTAATGAGACAAAATGTAATTTAAACACCATCATGTAACTAGCCTGGTAAAGAAGTAAGAGCCATAGACTTTATTGTTTAGGTCATTATGGGGATATACATTTCATCTACATTTATAATAGAAAGACATTTGATGACAGTTTGTTGGAATTCTGTATTCATTTTTTCAGCGGGATAATATCTAAGCACTGATGGGTAGAAGCAGTATCACCAGGAAGCCATTCACTTTGTTAGTATTGTGATTTTGGTTGTTTTTGAATCCATAACATTAGTGTGTTTCTTTACCAGAAACATTAGCAGTTCAAATCATATTTAGATTTTTAATGGGATCTCAAGGATTTCATTTAAAAATAAACACAGATGCTTGTCAGGAATTCAGAGCTATTGAAATATGTTATTTAGTTTACCTAAAGATGTTGGGGTTCTTATTTAGTTAGCACAGTCCAAGTATTAAGATTCTGAAGCTGCACAATTAATTTAGAAAACCTGTGCACAGACGTCTGTTGTTTTAAGACACCCCACCACCAGGCTCCAAGTGGCCTACGCAGTGGTGGGTCAAACAGCCGAGGGCCCCAGAGCCCGGAGCGTAGGCTTGAGGGATTTGTATCAGATTTCTCCACACAGGTTGTTGACGCCAAAAGGGGGACCCGAGACGCAGGAGGCTGACTGTCAGCAGGACAAAGTGGATCAACCCCAGGCTCTCCGGCCCCGACCGAGTGACCCAGCGGACATCCCATGCCGTCCGCCTACAAGGAAAGGGGGACAGCTCGTACCACGGGAGCCAGTGTGCGGCGGGGGAAAACACCTGCGAGGACCCTAGACGACATCAGGACGGATCTGGCTCTCGTCATGGAGGTCGACTCGGATGCTGTCAACAGCGGAATGGAGGAGAAGGACCTCGAGGACATCCATCCAGCAGTCGTCCCGGGAGGCATCATCATCGGACCGGAGAAGGAAGATCGGGAGGACATCTATTCAGCATCGACTCGGAAGCCGCCATCAGCGAGCCGAAGGAGAAGGAAGACATCTCTCTAGCAGGCAGCCCATAAGCCGCCGTCAGCGGATCGGGGGGACAAAGACACGGCAAGCCAGGACGACACAGGGGACTCCACTCTCCGCTGAAACAGGAGTGTGTGTTAAGTGCAACAAGACGGTGTATGGAGCCAGCCAGGCCTGCCAAGCTATGGGCAGCCTCTACCATGACAGCTGCTTCACCTGCAGCGCCTGTAGTCGAAGGCTGAGAGGGAAGGCGTTCTACTATGTCGGAGGAAGGGTTTTCTGTGAAGAGGACTTTCTGTACTCTGGGTTCCAGCAGTCTGCAGACAAGTGCAACGCATGTGGACATCTGATCATGGACATGATCCTGCAGGCCCTGGGGAAGTCGTACCGCCCCGGTTGTTTCTGCTGCGTCATCTGCAACGAGAGCCTGGACGGAGTGCCCTTCACTGTGGACACTGAGAATAAAATCTACTGTCTGAAAGACTACCACAGGGTCCTGGCGCCTAAATGTGCTGCGTGTAACCAGCCCATCCTGCCCTCAGAGGGGTCTGATGAAACCATTCGAGTTGTATCCATGGACAAAGACTATCATGTGGGTGTTGTTGTGTGCCGTGCATCCGCTCATTATGTGTCAGACTAATCAGTTCCACCATTGAGGGAAAAGCTGCTTCTCCCCCTCCTGCCACTGTTGGCATGTGTCTCGGAGGGAGAGGACGAGTATGGAGACTCAGCAGACAAGGACGCAGTTTTTTGACATGTTTTGGTCTCCCTCTCCTTCTGCCATAAGAAATTGCTATGAAGGGCTGTTTCCAAATGTTTAAAGGGCTCTAAATATAATGTTGAGAGATGAACACAGTGGAGAGGAGTGACAATAGTTATGTTTCAAGTGCCTTGTGTAAGTTGCACTCTTTTTTAAGAGTGCAAAAGAGGGAATTGTGGAAATTGATGTGAGTTATTGTACCAAAGAAATGAGGCAGCATATTTTTGGTATGTTCATTTTAATGTCACCCATCTATAGGAGGTGTATTACATCATGTCATCTCTAATATATGTGTGGGTTTATACATTCCTGTGTGTTAATAGTTGAAGGAACAAAAAGTACATTTTTCCTCTACCATATAGAGAGGTTTTTTATAGATTCCTGAAACAATGTTCCCTTTTTCTTAAAAGTAGATTAGCGCAATAGTCTTTTTGTTTGACTTTTTACCTGTTTATCAAAAAAGTGTTTTAAGCTATTTGTGAAGAAGGAAGATGCAGAATTAATGGTGATTTCTGTTTTGAGTGAAAAGATTATCCCAGAGTGTTTTTCCGGGTTAAACCATCGATAGGCTTTGCAAATTGGGAGGGACATTTTCCCTGATTTTAATGATGTGCATCCTGCAGGCCTTCTCAACACCTGTGGCTTTCATAGCTGCCCGCGCTGATTCCCTGTGAGACAGCGTGTTGGTATCTCCCAAATGAAACTCCACCCCTTTCTGTTGGTTTTGGGACGTGCAACTTGTTGCTTCGTCCTCTCTTCTCTCGCTGCCCGGACCGGGAGGTCGGGGCAGCCCGTGAACAAGGCCAGGAGTAGGCATACTCCTGACATTACGCATATGATATGGCTTTGTATGGTAATGTATTATATGGTATTGCATTATTACCTTTCATGATTAAAACAGATTTTTGTTTAACCCTCGTCCTTGTCACGATCACAGGTACAGATCAGAACCCAATAGCACGACTCAGATACAACCAGTGTAGTAATGTTCAGTTTATTCCAGGTCAAGGACAAGCAGAGTCAAAACCAGTAAATCCGTCAGACAGGCAGGCAGGAATCGAAAACTGGGCAGGACAAAACTCGGGACTAGAGCACAACACTCACTGGAGAGCTTGGCAGAAACGACAAGACAATCTGGCAAAGGACAACTGATAATGAGGTGGTATAAATACTGTGGAGTGATGAGGGAATGAGTAACAGGTGAGGGGAAGGGCTGAGGAGACCAGGTGAGGGAAATGAGCTGATTACAAGGGCCTGGAGTAAAGCGGGATCTGAAATGACAGGAGAGTTTAGATGAGGCATCAAACAAACAATAATAGAAGTGTCTAACTTGTGACAGTCCTGGTTGTTTTGAGTGCTTCTTCTTTTAAAGCAAGCTCATTAGGAACGGCGCGGAGAAAAGTATTCCCAACTCCTTCACTACGCGTCCCAGGAGCCAAGTGTTCCTCGGTGCGTTCTCATCAACGATGACGACCAGGTCTCCGGGGATGAAGTTTATTTTGATAGTATTCCATTTGTGTCGTTCTTGCATCAAAGGAAGATATTCCCTGGTCCAGCGCTTCCAAAACAGGTCAGCAAGGTATTGCACCTGTTTCCATCTTCTCTGTGAGTACAGATCCTCTCTCTGAAAGAGTCCTGCGGGCAAGATTGGATTTGTTCTTAACTGAAGTAGGTGATTAGGTGTGAGGGGTTCAAGGTCGTTTGAGTTGTTTGTCACTGTTGTGATTGGCCTATCGTTCATTATTGCCTCAACCTCACACAAGGCTGTGTGCAGAGCATCATCATCCAATGTTTGTTCCTTCAGGACAGAATGGAGGATCTTTTTAACCAGTCGTATTAGCCTTTCCCACACTCCGCCATGGTGAGCTCCAGAGAGGGGATTGAATGTCCAATCAATTCCTTCTTTGAGTAGTGTTTGCTTGATTTTGTTGTTATCCAGTTGTTTTACAGACTCCTCCAGTTCCTTTTGTGTGCTGATGAAGTTGGGGGCCTCGATCTGTTCCGTTTCGAATATATGTCAGTACTGACTGGCTGTCAGTCCACAATACTGATTCCAGAAGCTCTCCTTGTAGCTCTGATCGGAGCATTTTGTCCATTCGTGCAGCCAATGTAGCAGCAGTGAGTTCCAACCTTGGAATTGTCATGACTTTTAGTGGGGTAACTCTTGATTTTCCCATCACAAAGGCTACGTGTACCTCCTCCATGTCATTGGTGAATCTCAGGTAACTTGCGGTACCGTATCCTTCTTCACTTGCATCACAAAAGGTGTGTAGCTGTGCAGTTTTCATTTTGTCAGTTTGAATCCACCAAGGGAACACATTTCTCTGAGAGACCTAATAAGACTTATAGCTTGATTTTCTGTTGCTAGCGACTTGAGCAAGTTTATGTTCTCCTCGTTTACACACGCTTGGTGAAACATCCCCTCAATATCTGCCATAATGGCGATGGGCTCTTGACGGAACCTGAGGAGAACACCAATCAATGAGTTTGCCAAGTCAGGGCCCTGAAGGAGTACACTGTTGAGGGATTTGCCTTTATAGGATGATGCACAATCAAAGACCACACGGATCGTTTTTTTACGTTTATGATGGACACCATGATGGGGTATATACCACACTTTGCCGGTTTCCACATGTAGATCGTCCGATGATACTTTCTCTGCATATCCTTTTTTGATAATGTCACTCATAAAGCCTTTATACTCAGCTGCATAGGTCCTTTTTAGTGACATTGCTTGTTGCACTGCCATTTGGCGGTTGTTTGGCATGATAATGTTCGGATTATCTAGAGCAGTGTTTCTCAAACTTTTTCATACCAAGGACCACTTAACCAATAAAAAAACACTGGCAGACCACCTAACTCCACAAATATCCAAAAACACATCGTTTTTTACAAATCGCCTGAAAATGGTACAAACAAGTGGCCAAATGTGTGATGAAGGTGTTTATCTGGGCTATATCATGCAATCGAAAGTGAAACTTAAGCTCCCTCCATTGCGGAGATATTCCCGCGAGAGTGCGGAAAACTTAAATGTATTTATTTTTGTATATACTCACGGACCACTAGTGGGCGCTCACGAACCACCAGTGGTCCACGGACCACACTTTGAGAAGCACTGATCTAGAGGAAGAGGTAAACTGTAGTGGCCATCTTTAAGAGAAACTGAGCTTGATACAATCTGCATGAACTTTCGGTCATCAGCTGACATTTGTCTTCCCTCTTCATACTCGTTCTCTGGAAAGTCGTTACTATATTGTCTTTCAATTAGCTTCTCAAGGTGAACAATTGAGATCCTGTTCACTAATGCCACGGGGGTTTCATCATCCAGATCTGTGGAAGCATTAAGTGGACCATTAACGACCCATCCTAACAGTGTTTTCATTGCATATGGGCCATTTCCTTGGCTATTTATAACTCTCCATGGTTCCATAGCCTTTGGAGTATTTACTCCAATAAGAAGTCCCACGTCAGCATCTATTTCTTTTATTTGGATGTCCTGCAGATAAGGCCATTTCTTGAGGTCCGCCTGGGTAAGAATGTTTCTTTTGGTAACAGGGATTTTGTTCTGAGTGTAAACCTTGGGCAAGTTTATATATGTGCCATCTTCCATATGTCCCACTTCTAGACCTGTTACCTCAAAACTCCTGACTGTTTTCTCTGTTCCCATCGTTTGAAGAAGGACTTCAGTTCTCCGTCCTGTTTAGAGTAGGTGAGGTCCTGATAATTTATTCCGGTAAATTACCCTGACCTACTAATTGACCTGACCGAAGTTATTGAGTCTATGTAAGTTTACTGCTTGGCTCAGATCCACCAACGTCAGCAAGATCTCACCTCTATTAACTCCCCGAAGAACCAGGTTCAATTAACTGCTGTTTCTATTCAGACAACTCTTTTTAATCTGTTTAAGCGATCCCGAAGGACTTTGATTTCAGTAAATGGGGTGTGTTCCTACCTACGTGTGTGTGGCAGGGTGCAGTCTTACCTTTGAAGCAGGGGAGGAGAGCACAGACTTTCTTTTTAGTTGTCCCAATCCAAAAGGTGAGATCAGTTTATTTGAAGAAAAATAGGTCCAAACTAATACAGAGTCTTTACCTTTTAACACATTATAATCATACAAAACATATCATGCTGGGGTTATATTTTTTATCTAAAACCTTAATTCATATTCATTTTATTCCCGTGCGTACGCCTTCCGGGTATACCTAAATAGTGTTATTCATTTGATTCCTGTACGTTCTTAATAACGCCTTCCAGGTCGATCTAAATAGTGTTATTCATAAGATTCCTGTACGTCCGAACAACGTCTTCCAGGTAGATCTAAATAGTGTTATTCATAAGATTCCTTGTTACGTTCCCTGGTAGATCTAGGGGTACCAAGGGAAGTAGCGACACCCAAGATAGCTGGACGAGAGAAAAAGGAGAGGAAACTCAATGCTCAAGGAGTTTAAGTGAGGTTTTAATAAGAACATAAGTGAGGCGGCTCACCAGCCAAATTACAACACAAGACTACAATAAACATCACACAACCAAGCTGGGTCTCACACAGAGACATGCTGCACACATGCAGCCAGACGAGAAGGAGAGAAAGAAGGGGCCTCACTGCCGTCCTCCTCCGGTCCTATATGGAAGCCGTGATTGTTAATTAGGAGCACCTGGGGAGAGGCTGCACCTGGGGACAATCAGAGGGAGAGAGAGGAAAACACACACACACGACCACACACACACTACGGCACGTAACACTTCCCCCCATAAAACACACCTTATACTGCTCACCAGCAGCCAACACCGGAGCAACACATGGAACACACACAACACACACACCACTCACTGAACACAGTTCCACATCGCTCTGAGCCAGGTCCACACCAACCGCTTCAGAGACGGAAACACCCACACTACTGTCAGACGGATGCAGAACTTAACTGCAACTCACCACTCTGTCGCATCGCAACCGGGTGCCGGGCTTTTGGCTTTTCCAGAGCAGCTGCCACCTGCTCCTTCCGAGCTACACACTCTGCCTCTAGATGACCAGGATCAAGACAAAAGAAACACAATCTCTTTTTCTTGGGTCCTGGAAGAGCAGCAGAATGAGCATGTGTGGCACGCCTGTTACGAGCTTTCCGGAAACCAAAACGATGAGGAGAATCGCTCTGAGCCAAAAGCTCAAGCCTTTCCTCATCCGCCATAGTGGTGGCCTGCTTCCTCTTCCAAGCTGCACAGTCTGCTATCATATGACCTGGGTCAAGACAAAAATAACACGCTCTGTCTATCCTGGGACCTAACAATGGAACACTGGCACAGGGAACATCATTATTAGGAGCTCTCCGATAAGTGTCCCGCTGAGGAGGGTCCCGCTGAGGAGGATCCCGCTGAAAAAAAACGCTCCTGTGTATCAGCGCAAACTCGTCTGCCAGAGTGGCAGCCTGCTGAAGAGTAGTCACTTTCTGCTCATTCAGGTAGACTACCGTACGCTCCGGTACACAGTTTTTGAACTCCTCCAACAGCATCAGCTCACATACGGAAGCGATGTCATCCGCTTTACACGCTCTACACCACCTGTCAAAGAGGACTTTCTTCTCCCTCGCGAAGTCCACGTATGTTTGGCCAGCAGCTTTCTTTATGCCGCGAAAACGCTGCCTGTAGGCCTCAGGCACAAGCTCATATGCCCTGAGAATAGCACCTTTCACCTTGTCATACTCCAAACTATCCTCGACAGAAAGAGAAGAGCAAGCCGCTTGAGCCTTGCCGACTAGCTTGCACTGTAATAGAATAGCCCACACGTCTTCTGGCCAGTGCAGGGCCGCAGCAATGCGCTCAAAGGCACCAAAATAGACTTCCACCTCTGATTCCCGAAACACAGGGACCAAATTAATATGCCTGCTCACATCAAAGGAGGCAGCAGGACCAGAAGGTGTAACTGCAGAATCACCCACCACAGCTGCTTGGAGCTCTAGCTGACGCATCCGGACAGCAGTGTCTGCCTCCAACTTCCTGAACTCCAGCTCCCTCCTGAGCTGAAACTCTCGCTCACGCTCACGCTCCTCCCTCTCACACTGGAGACGAGCCATACGTACTTTTACCCTGGCATCTACTTTAGACCCCGTAGGTGAGGATCCTGCCGAAAACGAGTCAAACTGAGGTGTGGTGAAAATGTTTGCCTGTTTCGTAGCACTCTGAACCACCGTGCCAGGAGATTCCACTAAAACAGGCCGCCTCAAAACCCCCTGTTCCACTAGTCCAGCTATCAAAGTAGCCTTGAGTTCACTTTTTACCAGAGCCGAGGAAACAGAAACATGATAATGGTCAGCAACAAACCGCAAATCAACCTTCCTGCACCCGTCTAGCTGACCCACAGTAGGACTGGCCACAAACTGCTCCAACACAAAAGCCATCTTTAGCAACGGCTACTTACAAATATTATTATATATTTATTTACAAACTTCCCCAGATCCTGCCTACCAACCTTTACCTAACTATCTTCTGGAGCGTGCCGGGCTCGAGGTGACTTTAAAGGCAAACATCAGCGGCCGAAACCCTGAATCGCCTGCCCCCAACAGGGAATAAATCCCCACCCAGGATTACCCTGAAAATAAAAAAGGCAAAATAAAAAATGAGTATCCGAAGGAAGGACTGATTCAGTCCAGCTAGACACTCCCCTGTCTAAACTGAGGAAGCTGTTCAACAGTAAATAATATCACAGCCAATTCTACACCTATATACACTACTGCTCACCACCAAACACAATAACACTAACCAACAACCAAATACTCACTCTTTGTCTCAAAGATCCCGGACGAGTCCCCATGTTACGTTCCCTGGTAGATCTAGGGGTACCAAGGGAAGTAGCGACACCCAAGATAGCTGGACGAGAGAAAAAGGAGAGGAAACTCAATGCTCAAGGAGTTTAAGTGAGGTTTTAATAAGAACATAAGTGAGGCGGCTCACCAGCCAAATTACAACACAAGACTACAATAAACATCACACAACCAAGCTGGGTCTCACACAGAGACATGCTGCACACATGCAGCCAGACGAGAAGGAGAGAAAGAAGGGGCCTCACTGCCGTCCTCCTCCGGTCCTATATGGAAGCCGTGATTGTTAATTAGGAGCACCTGGGGAGAGGCTGCACCTGGGGACAATCAGAGGGAGAGAGAGGAAAACACACACACACGACCACACACACACTACGGCACGTAACATTCCTGTACGTCCGAACAACGTCTTCCAGGTAGATCTAAATAGTGTTATTCATAAGATTCCTGTACGTCCGAACAACGCCTTCCAGGTCGATCTAAATAGTGTTATTCATAAGATTCCTGTACGTCCGAACAACGCCTTCCAGGTCGATCTAAATAGTGTTATTCATAAGATTCCTGTACGTCCGAACAACGTCTTCGAGGTCGATCTAAATAGTGTTATTCATAAGATTCCTGTACGTCCGAACAACGTCTTCCAGGTATACCTTACCGAGAGCCATCTAACCCAGCTCTGAGGTCCAGAGCTTACCGGGAGAGAGTATACCAGGGGTCCAAAAAAGCCAGTCTTTTTATGCTCAAAAAACCGGATAGAAAACCCCATAAACACCTCCTCTATACCCAACCAACATATTCTATTGGCTCTGGCATAAGACACACCTTCCCAAGTTTGTGTAAAAAAACAAACAAAACATGACTAGACATATTCTATGGCTATGACATAACCACCCTTTTGAGGCCTCAATGTGTTTCTCCTTAAGTCAGGAGCCCCCCCTCCCTGCTGTGAGAGGAGAGAAAAGAACCTGCCTACTCTCTTATCAGAGAGTAAGGCATAAATCATTATAGGTCTTACACTCAACTTAACAAACCACTTTGTTTTGTTTATTCTGTAAATATAGAAAAACCTAAAATATGAAGCATTTTCATTGTGGGTTATACAAGAATATAATTGATTATAACTAACTTTCGTTTTAAGTATTCAACATACTATGAAGCTCTCAACACCCTCTTTTTAAAACGCAAAGTTGTCAAACAGCAACAACTAAAATTGTAAGCATACATACATATTCAAAAACCATCAAGAAGCATTCTCATTATGGGTTCATACAAGAATATGATTGATCATATATGATTTATAATTAACTTTCGTTTTAAGTATTCACTTCATACTATGAAGCTCTCAACAGTCCTCTAGCACCAAGCTGCGTCATGAGCCCCTCTGTGCAAAATGTGTCGGTACTACCAGGGTCCAGGAATGCATAGGTCAGTATACTTTTATTTCCATGGCAGAGTTTCACCTTCACTGGCACTATGGCAAGTATGCTGTCTTTACCAGCCCTGATTCCTTCACCTTCTCCTACTGAAACAAGAGCACTGCTGCTGGATGTCTCTTCAGGCCTTACTCCCCCACTCTGCTGCTCTGCCTTATCATATTTAAAGTTCTCAGTTTCAGGCTTTGAAGATATTTTAATGTGCAGAATAGTTGGGTGTTTAGCATGACAGATTTGACAGGTCATTCTCCTGTTACAGTTCCTGCTCAAGTGCCCCACCTTCAGGCAGCCAAAGCATAGTCCTTTCTCTTTCAGAAACTTCATTTTAGCTTCATGAGATACTGAATGTATTTTATGGCATTCAGCTAAAGGATGTGTACTTGTACAAAAAGTACATGAGGTGTCATTGTTAGTGGAGGAAATGTACTTTTAACAGGATATTTGTCTTCTTTGAGTTGCTCTGCACGGCTGTCTGACACTATAGCCACTGTGGTTGCAAAACTGCTCCCTTTGCTCTTATTTCGATATGAATCAACAAGAGTCTTGGTCTTAAAAGTCGTCTTTGTACTGTTAAGTTGATCGGGAATGTCACCAAAGAGAGGGTCTTGAAGTATTCTAGCTTGTCGTTCAATAAATACAACAAGGTCAGGTAATCTTGCTCTTTCATGGCTCCGCTCCAGAATATCACAAGCTGCTGTTCTCCACTTCTCCCTTAGTTTGTAAGGTAGCTTTGAAAGAATGAGCCGTAGGTTGGATGGCAGGCCCAGCTCCTCCATGTTCTGCAGATCCTTCATTGCATTACAGCAGCCTCTCAGAAAAAGTGCATAACAGTGCAGTGACTTTCCATCCTCTGCCTTTATAGTGTTCCAGTTGAGAGCTTTTCCCATATATGCGCTTGCTATCTTGAGCTCATCTCCAAAATGCACTTTTAGCAGCCTCTTAGCTTCAGCAAAGCCACTATTAGCATCCATGTGAAGGCAGCTTCTCACCAGTTCCCTGCAGGATCCCGAAGTATATTGTTACAGGTAATATAATCGATCCTGGTTACTGGTGGTTTTCTCCTCAATGCCATGTTGAAATGCCCTCACAAATATTTGATAATTCAGGGGATTGCCATCAAAGACTGGGATTTCCCTAGTGGGCAGTGATGCTTGTTTTTGTTGAAGTACAAGTAAATTAACAATGTCATTTTGTCTTTGCATCAGTGTCAGGAAATTGTCATTAGTATTTGTCCCTGTAATTCCTGCATCTCTAGCTATGTGTTGAGAGCTTTGATTTGCATTATCAATATTTTCTGGTGGTCTTGGTTGTTGGTGTAGAAGCCATTGAAGTGGTGTCTTGGGAATGGCTCCGAACTCAGCAAAAGAAATTGGAGACGGCTCTGCATCCATTGACATATGTGTTTTCAATCTGCTCTCCTTTAAATAGTCATTCATGCCATCAAATTTGCCTTGTGTTGGATTTTGTGAACCAGTCTCACCTCCAGGACTTTCATTTTTTTATCAGATTCAGCTAGGCTGGCTTCCATTTCTATCCGTTCGGATTTAGCTTGCAGTTGAGCTTGCAGTTGAGCTTGCAGTTGAGCTTGCAGTTGAGCCTTTTCCATTTCAAATGCATGCTTTTCTTTTAATCCTACTGCCCGGGCAAGGAGGGCAGCTCTTTCTGTGGCCATTTTGAGGTGGATTGAGGAAGCAGAAGAAGTTGCTGATCCTGCTTTTGAGCTCCTCCTGGTTGATGCATTGGAAACACTGTCATGGGGTTCAATCAGTATCTGAGGATCCATTTGAGAGCTTTTCCACCCTTCCACATCCTTAAGGAAATTCGTGAATGCAGAAATGTTTGGTTCATACCAATCTATTCTCTCAGTTTCCCTTATTTCCTCAGATAAAAGCATTTGAACCATTCCATGACATACCATAAATTCATTGAGTAACATCTTGAATGTTGCAACAGCTTCATCCACCTTTTCCATATTTCCACCTCGCACCAGTAATGGGTTAATTTCATTCATTCTGCCGGTGCATGCTCCAAGTTTTCCTCTTCGCGATTGGCTGAGAGTTTTAAATCTCTCCTCTGCCGCGGCAACATCAGCTGGAGGTATATCAGGATCCATTGTTTATTTAATTTTTTCTTCACTTAATCCACATGAAATAAAGTCATTAATATTTCCAAGAACAGCTCTTCGCGAATCCTGTTTTTGTGCCAAATATTCCTTTAACGTCCGCTTCCTTAACGGCGTGATAGTTCGTTAATGCATTTCATTGTTTAAGCCTTCCAACAGTTTGCGGATTATCTTCAGTAAGCATCAGGATATCACTGGATGGATTTCACGTTTAGTTTTGTCAAACATCCGTAACTATGCACACATCAGTACTTGCATTGTTTGACGAAGCGATCCCGTTGTAAACAGCGTTTCATTCATAAGTTCCGGGCCGGCATGGTTTACTCACGGCCTCCTCTGCACTTTAGAACGTCCGTTCGCTGTTTCCAAAGCAGAGCTGAAATCCACACGAATCCTGTGCTTGTCCTTCGAAGTTTTTATCCACAGTTTACCGAGTCTTTTGACTAATGTGGTGGCGTTTTAATCCTTGTCTGCACTTTAATAGCCACCTCTATCGGGGTTGTGGGTTTTGACGCGCCTCTCTTTGTTTCCAAACAATTCAGCCGAGATCGTAGTTGAATCAGATGAGCTTTATTCCTTGATCCACACGGTACATACAGGAGGACACATTTCTTCATACTAACTCAAAGAACACGGTCAAAAGACTTTTCCGTTTCCCCGTCTATCACCCCCAGCTGTGTCCTATCAATCTACCATATATAGGCATCGCCATGCACGTGATACTGACGCACATATAACAAATAATAAGTGAGCCGTAAATTAATGCATTTTAAATAATTTACAGTATAATCTAATTTATATTATTATTAAGCCTAACATTCAGACAATAATAACAAAAGGAAAAATGGCTCTAACACTATGAATGGGTGTTTCTTATATGTAGTCTTACATTACAGTAATACTTATTTTAAGTCGCTTTGGTAAAAAAAGTAAACTAAATGAAATGTAATGTAGTCTAACCTGGTTGTTCGTACTTGATATAAAAAGTTATTCTCACTATGGAGTAATGTGGTCCCTTTTCCGTGCTCTGGGGCCTCATTTATAACGCTGTGCGTAGGATTCACGTGGGAAGGTTGCTTACGTAGTAGAAATCCAAAAAATAGCTTTTGCCAATAGAGTCTGGCTGCAGACCGCAGCAAGGAGGCGTTTCCTATAGGGGCGTTTCCTATAGTGAACGACGGGAGCCGGCTCTCGCCCACGAACGAGCCGTTTTTTGTTTTGTTTTTGCGGAGGGATCTAGATCGGCATGAAGGCACATTATGCAATGTGCAATGTGGACATTATCCCGCTTATTACACATGGCCACATTCTCAACAAAGTAACGACATGACTTCCAATAATAATTGAAATGCTTTTATGGATTTAGAAAAAGATTTTATTGATTTAAAAAATAGTTTTTTGTATTGATTTAAATTGACATGCATCCGCTAAGAAAAGTAGTCCGTTGTTACTGTTTGAACTAACGTAACAACGGCAGGAACTGCTTCTATAGTATATTTGAGGAGCTTGTTGATTACAGATTTGAAAACATTGTTGCTTGCTTTAAAAGTAGCACAATTCATTATGTCAAACCTTGAAAGATATCCCTGCCCTAATGCCAAAAGTAACTGGCAACTGAATATATGTCGCCGTAGCTATGATGTCTATGTCTGGACTGCTGCGTAAAAAGGAGGGTTTCTGACCCATTACTTCTCTTCTTACTTCTATAAGAATAAAACACGGAGGACGGAGATCTCTTTTTGTCCCCCTCTTCTCCCCGCTGCAGCCTAGCAGTTGATCTCAAAGCACGCTCCCCTCTCCTGCAGGGAGAAAAACTATATTTATATACTTTATATAGGTTGATACAGTAGCCCCTTTTTTTAAATAGTTTTTATAGGTGTTGCCATTTGTTTTGTGTAGCGTGGTTCTACAAGCAAGTCAATGCATTCATTGGGTGGTATCAGAGAGTTACACGGGTCTGTAAATGCAATGAAAACAATTGGCCACAGCAAATAATTTATATTAAACATGTAATTTTTACTTTTGAATACTTTAGTACAAAGGATGTCTTGAATAATTTAAGTAATATATGTGTACACATATAAATCATTAGTCAAAACAGGGCTACATTTAATTAAAAGGTATAATATGTGGTAAACTGAAGAGCCCTTTGGGAGCCGAAAGAGCCGGCTCTTCTTGGTGAGCCAAATGATCCGGCTCAGCAAGAAGAGCCGGAATTCCCATCACTAGAACAATGACTTCTTCTGCGAGGATTTATAAAAGCAGCTGGAATCCCTTAAGTTGCTATTGGATAAAAAAAGTTAGGAAACGCCCCTATAGGAAACGCCTCCTTGCTGCGGTCTGCAGCCAGACCCATCTCGCTTTTGCGGGCTTCACGTAACGCCCATATTTGCCTATAAATAGTCAAAGAAACGCCCATTTATTCATTCATTTTGACTGACTTTATGAAGAAGATAGCAGGAAATGACGACAGAACAGCTAAAAAAGACATCTCCCACCGTCAGATTTTGGTTATTTTGGGGAGGTCGAGATAAATCATATTGTTTGGTGGATGCAGTTTGAACCAGAGTAGCAGCATGGAGGTCGGATCGTCATCAAAATAAATAAATAAGTGGTCCGAAAAAGGTTAATGACAAAAAAAATACACATAGCCTTCCTCAGGCAGTGTGTTTGTACCGGGGACAGGAGACACCCCCTTGATGAGAAACTGTAAGAAATGATCGGGGAATCCCTCCGGAGTGGAGTCATGACGACTGGATCTAAATTATGTTTTTGTATTTGGTGGTTTGTGTCCCAGCTGTCGATCAGCTTTGCGCAGCGTCTCCACTGCAGCCTGTGCATCTCAACCCCCCCCCCTCCCCGCAGCAACTCTATATCCACCAGTTAAAGGAAATACAACCAATGTGTTGTGTTATATTTGCTCTACAATTTACCACATATGGTGTTCTTAGTTTCCATACCTCCTGTGTTTTACGAGCGACGTATCAAGTCTTGGCAAACGGCATAAAACACGATTAAACGTGATAGTATATAAAACCATACTCGTATCTACAACCTATAGAAATGCAAAACGGCGTCAGTTTAGACGTAATTCTGTCCTCCTGCTTACCGCATAATTTATGAGAAAACATTTCATAGCATTAACACAACATATTCGAGGTGGTTTTAAATAACATATCCGTATTTATTTATTTCTCGAAGTTATGTTTTTGTGTGCACTGAGGAGTCGCAAACAGGCTTTTGTTTAATCTTTTTAAGATTGTCTTTAATCAATGTTTGAAAATGAATTCTTCCTATATGATAAATGAGAGGTAACATTTTATTTATGGTATTATTTCCACATATTTCTCTCCATTCTTCCTTCTGCCAACGCGGTGTCGCAGTTTCTCGTCTCTCCCGTTTTTGTGCTTAGTGCGTACGCATGGGTTAGAGTTTGCGTGAAGGACCGCACATTTTCCCGTCAATTTAGTATTTTATAAATCGCAAACATTGCGTAGAAACTGGCGTACGCCATTTTTGGAGCGTATATCCCTTTATAAATGAAGCCCCTGGTCAATACATTTTGAATCAGCTGAAGCAACTTCACTGACTTTTTGGTACACCCTGATAATAAAGAGTTACAATAAGCTAGCCTTGAAGTAACACATGCATGAACTAGTTTCTCTGCAGCGTTTTGAGGCAAGATATGCCTGGTATGTGATTTTGTAAATACATTTAGTACACAACTACAATCATAACATCATTAGAAAATGAAATGATTTCATGATTTTTATGACTGTGATATTTTGTTTTCTTTGATAAATGCGGAGTTTAAGCGTATAACAACCCTGCCCCTCCAATCAAGATTTCTCTCTCAGCTGGATATGCTATCTGACAAACTTCTGAAGATTTTTGAGAAGAGAGGAGGACAGATAGGACAGAGTCTGAACTGTATTATGTCAAACATGACTCAAGTAAGAATTCATTTTAAGGAAATTATACATCGAGTCAATAGTGTACACATTTCATTGAGCAAAACAGATTCTTTATTTTCTTATTCCCCTTTACTGATGATGTCGATTTACACCGGGATTGCCTTCTCAAGGGGCTGTGTGTGTACCTCAATGAGAGAGTTTGTGGTCAGTAGAAGTAATATTTGACCTTTTGATTTTTTTGTTGGGCTTTAAAATATGTATTTATTGAAACACCACATAGTATATAGCCTAAAGTATGTGAACATCCCTGTTTTTTGTTTAATAGCCAGACTACACTGAAAAGCTAGAGGGCTTTTAATTTAAAACGGATACAGGAAATGAAACATTTGTTATCAGGTTAGACAGGAGTATATCAGATAACAAGGAGGCTTAAAAGTACAGAAATCTGACAAAATGCACTTGTTAAACACAGGGACTTAGTAATGGGTATATATATGTATTGATTTGTTAGATCTCACACTGTTCCCTTTGTGACTGTGCACTCTGCAGGCAGAAGATGAAGACGTCATTCTGCAGTCCATTCAGGGGATTACAGTGGGACTTTATGTTGTCAAACACAATTCCACCATGAGACCAGAGGACAGATGAGACCAGAGGGCAGATGAGACCAGAGGACAGATTGTCCTGGAAGGCCAACAGGTACAAACTGATGTGGACAACATTACATTAGCTGCTACCATGCTGTGTGGACTAATGTATGCAATGAACCTGAACTACCCCCCTAAACTGAAGTGCACGTTCAAAGTGCTCCAGCAATTGTTAATGGAGCTAGACGGCAACATGCTCTCCAAGAAAGCCCAAACGTTTAAAAACAAACTATTTGAGTGAGCTGTTGCCATGGACCATTGTGCACTTTTACAGCATTCATACTGGACTTTCATCAATACAACTGTCTTGCACTTCCTTTGCTCATGCTATTTGCTTGATTTGCATGTTTCAGACATGTGGGTTTTTCCTGGGGTCATGTGTTTTCAGAATGTACTAATTGCGCTACTTCAAAATGTCAGTTCTTGTTTTTATTTGTAATACTTTCTTTAGTGCATATGTGGTGAGAAACCAGGCCATTATTATACTTTCATGTACTTTTCCAAAGCAATGCCATTGCTTTTTTGCATTAAAGTGCACTTTCATATTAGCAGGTTACTATTTAAATAATGGATTTGCAAGAACATTTCCTTTTTTCTGCTAGGCGTTGACATTTTCTGTTAATTGTTTGCTATGAATGAGTTACAAAAATAAGCCTTCCTTTGCCATTTGGCACAATAAACCTTTATTTTGGTCGGGAGAATAGTTTCCTTTAAGCTTCCTTGCTGATTTCTAACACAATAATGTATATGTACATGCATCAGAAACATTTTCTATTTATTCTATTTCTTTATTTTCAATGTATTTGTTAATTCTCCTGGGGCTGCATGATGGAGAACCCAAAAGCTCATCTGGATGTGTGGTGGTTGTTAATATTGTTTTATTTTTTGAGAAAAATACATGAATGTTGTTCAAAGAAATGTGTTTGTCTTTATTGACTTTGTTTTAAAATGTTATGATTAGGGCTGTCAAACGATTAAAATTTTTAATCAGATTAATCACAGCTTAAAAATTAATTAATCATGATTAATCACCATTCGAACTATGTCCAAAATATGCCATTTATTTATGTATATTGTTGTGGGAATGGAAAGATAAATGAAAGCAGGCGGATATATCCATTAACATACAGTATGTATGTTTATTATAACATTTTTCTGCATGTCAAAATGAAAGACAACCCACACACCTATCAATCATCAAACCGTGGGGTCTTAATTCATTACGTGTTGATTTCTATCAACGGGGGAGTACTTCAGGAAAGTCGACAGAGGGGGGGGGGCTAGTGGAGTACTTTGTGACCACAGTGTGTGAACGTTGTGATCAGCTGTTTTAGCGCAGTTCTCCAGTGAAGGGGGGGGGAGTCTCCCTCCGCAGCCGGTTGGCATAGTTTTGGCACAGACCGACGTTAACAGCAGCCCTGTCTGTGCACACGGAGACCGACTCTGTCGTCCGGTGATCAAACCACCTTCTGGAAAAGCTTCACAAGTACGTCGGTACGCAAATGCGCTTTCTGACACAAGTGACGGTACGCATTTCAGATTACGCACATAACCTGCGTACCAGTTATGTGCACCCCTGTACCAGAGCCATATTATTACTATTATATGGCTCTGCCCTGTACTACAGCAAGAGTATTCTCCGTCGGGACTTCCTGCAACAACACGACGCCGTTATCAAAGATGTTCTATTGAGAAGACGATCACTACGTGACAAAAGTTTTCAAAACCGTGGCTACTGAAATCAATCTTACTAACTGCTGTCTGTGCAATTTACTCCGCGCGAGTTGGCAGACTTTAGTTTGCTTACTTTAACATCATTTTTCATGGTGGGGCTAAGCCATTTCTTGGTATGGGTGTAGCCTACCCCAGCCATACCCTGGCGCTGCCACTGGTGGCACGTATGGGGCGGGCCATTCTGCACATGCGTTAAATGCGTTAAATATTTTAACGCAATTAATTCAAAAAATTAATTACCGCCGTTAACGCGATAATTTTGACAGCACTAGTTATGATACATGCTGTAGATATAAGAGATTAGGATGCATCCTGTTGAAGAATGTACGAAATGCCTGTATTCACATGAAATAAATAATCTTATGTACCCCTTGAGCATAGGTAGATTAAACAGAATCATAGCATGTAGTTTAAACAAAACATTCATGTGGCTCTGTACAGAAATATACTGAGTATATTAAAAGCCTAAAATGAACATAAAAAAGTCATGTTGGTTAAACATAGGGTAAATGAATATACCTAATATTAAAGGAAATATTTACATTGACATAACAATGTAATGTTTCTTTGACATAACATAGTTGTGTGTCTTTAACATAATGGAATAGTTTTGAGTACACATGATTTTAATATGTGCAACCGATGTCCATGTTTTTTTATTATGTAAGTCCAACAGACTTTTTACAGTGAAGCTTAAATAAATAAATCATGTTGCTTTAACAGGTACAAGTTATACTGAGCATATTAAAAGCCTAAAATGAACGTGAAAAAGTCATGTTGGTTAAACATAGGGTAAATAAATATACCTATCAATCTACTTGGCTGAGAAGATCCTGCATATTGGGGCTGAACATCAGACTGTGAAGAATGTGGTACTACACATTGGAACAAATTATGTTGTGAAACAACAGTCAGAAGTGCTGAAAGAAGACTTTAAATGTTTGTTGGAAACTGCCAGCTCTCTAAATGCAGAGGTGTTCATCAGTGGCCCTCTACCGCCAGTCAGAAGAGGAGAGGATAGATTCAGCAGATTGTTTGCACTGAACACGTGGCTTTCAACTGCCTGTACTGACCATTCTGTTCATTTTATTGACAATTTTAACTTTTTCTGGGATCGAAGACATCTTTTCAAGGCAAATGGAGTTTGCCTGAACAAGTCAGGAGTGAAATTGTTGATCTCTAACATATTCAACTGCCTGCGTCATCAATCTGTTCCCTCTGCCAAGGACAAGCGGCAATAGGAATCCAAACAGGAGAAAGACACAACACATTGCGCAGAAAACCCTGAAGAATTATCACTGCACCCGCCTGAGGAATGTTCTGATTATGTTAGACCTCTGAGACACATGGAGGAGTCTCCACTGCCCCCCCTGTCAACGCCTTTGAGGATACTCCGTTCACCCTTTCACCTTCACCCTCGCCCACCCTCCTGGAGATCGCTGAACACACAAAGGAGATACAGAGGGTTGGCACCGATTCCTTCCTGGAGTTCAAAGACCAAACTAAGGCGATACGCAGGATTGGCAGCATGTCCTTTACCCCCGCTCCTCAATGACGCCCACCAAAATCACTGAAGCAGAGACGCGCACCATCTCCCCCGTCCTCATCACCGCGCCTACGTCAACCACCTCCCCCCCTGGCAGCATGTCCTCTACCCCCGCACCATCTCCCCCGTCTCCATCACCGTGCCTACGTCAACCACCTCCCCTCCCTTCAAGAAAGCATCTGCAGTCTCCGAAGCCTGATAAGGATGTGTGTGTACAAAACAAAACAAACTCTTACTGATATGTGCTGGGTCCAGGCTCAAGGGCGTATGGCACTCTCAACTCTTTCCAGGACATGCCGGGGCCCTGCCTGCCAGTAGCTGTGCCGATATCTGTGTTGATAGGTAATAGATTAAGAGCGGTGAATCATCTTAGAAACAGGAAGCGCTCAAACGTTTGTGTGAGTTTATCTAATTTAGCAGTGATTCCATGTCAGCCACAGCTTGTTACAAAAAACATGACTGATAGTGTGTTTAACAAACTTAAACTAGCTTTATTAAATGTCAGGTCTTTGGCAGGAAAAACATTTTTAATCAATGATTTTATCACTGAGCACAATCTCGATGTTATGTTTTTAACAGAAACTTGGATTGAACAAAATAAAAGTGCAGCTGTTCTTATCGAATCAACCCCTCCCAACTTTAGTTGTATGAGTCAGGAAAGAATGCATAAGAAAGGGGGTGGAGTTGCTATTCTGTTCAATGATTCCCTTCAATGCAGGAAGACATCGTATGGAAACTTTGATTATTTTGAATATGTGGCCCTTCAGCTGAAATGCTCCTCTCGAGCTCTGTTCCTAAATATCTATAGACCACCCAAATACTGTGCAAGCTTTTTTGATGACTTTACTGAACTACTGTCTATAGTGTGTATTGACTTTGGCCGTCTAGTCATTGTTGGTGATTTTAACATCCATGTTGACAACCCCCAGGACAGAGGGGCTCAAGAACTGTTTTGTGTTCTTGATAGCTATGGACTGACTCAGCATGTGACGGAGCCCACGCACAATAAGGGGCACACTCTGGACTTAATTATCTCAAGGGGTCTGAATATCACTAAGGTTGTGGTGACTGATGTTGCACTCTCTGATCATTCCTGTGTTTTCTTTGAGAGCTCTATTTCTGTTCACAAAAATGTTCAAAAAGAGGTAACCACAAAGCGATATTTAATTGAAAATACTAAGGAAATGTTTACTCAGAGTTTTTCTTCCACACTTGCCCCTGCTAACATCTCAGTAAATTAGCTAGTAGATCATTTTAATTCAAAAATTTAAAATGTTATAGATGCCATTGCTCCAACTAAGGTAAAGGAAGTGTCTGGCAAGAAAATATCTCCATGGAGAAAGGCCATGACCGTGAAAACAGAAAAAAGAGAATGTCGAAAAGCTGAACGCAGGTGGCGAAAAACAAATCTTCAGGTTCACTTTGAAATCTATAAAGAGAGACTTGGCCTTTATAATTTGGAATTGAAAAACGCACGACAATTGTTCTTCTCTGACATCATTACCCAAAACAAAAACAACGCCCGTGCCTTGTTTGCTACCGTCGACAGACTAACTAAACCCCCAGTGTCAGTAGCCTCTGAATTTCTATCCACCAGGGCGTGCAATGATTTTGCCTCCTTTTTCACTGACAAAATTCAGAAAATCAGACAAGCAGTCAGTGCCTCTGCATCAGGAACAGCAAATGTGTTGTCTCTGTGTCCACTTAACATCAATTCAAACACCATGACACAATTCCATCAGAGTAATGATAAAAACCTAGAGGAGATTATACAACTTCTGCAATCCTCCTCCTGCTGCCTTGATATTATTCCAACAGGATTTTTCAAAGATGTTTTGCCTTGCATGGCCTCAGATCTACTTCATATAGTAAACAAATCTCTTCACTCAGGTATTTTTCCACAGGCCCTGAAAACTGCAGTCATTAAACCGCTCTTAAAAAAGAATAATCTAGATGCTTCAGTAATGAACAATTACAGGCCCATATCAAACCTGCCATTTCTAGGTAAAATCATTGAAAAAGTTGTTTTTCAACAGTTGAGTAATTTTTTGCATTTAAATAACTGTTTCGATGTGTTCCAGTCAGGCTTTCGTCCAAACCACAGCACTGAGACTGCTCTTGTAAAGGTCTTTAATGACATCCACTTAAACACAGACAGTGGCAGAACTTCAGTGTTAGTATTATTAGATCTCAGTGCTGCGTTTGACACTGTTGACCACAGCATATTACTAGACTGACTGGAGAACGGCGTGGGACTTTCGGAAACAGTTCTAAATTGGTTTGAATCCTACCTAAAGGACAGAAACAATTTTGTTTCTATAGGTAAATACACATCTGAGTTGACAAATATGACATGTGGGGTTCCTCAAGGCTCCATCTTGGGGCCTCTTCTCTTTAACATCTACATGCTACCACTGGCTCAGATAATGAAAAACAACAACATAAGTTACCATAGCTATGCAGATGACACACAAATCTACCTAACAATTTCACCAGGAGACTATGCTCCAATTCAAACACTGAGTAAGTGCATTGAACAAATCAATGACTGGATGTGTCAGAACTTTCTCCAATTAAACAAAGATAAAACTGAGGTAATGGTTTTTGGAGCCAAGTCAGAACGTATAAAAGTTAGCGCTGAGCTTCAGTCTGCAATGTTCAAAACAACAGATAAAGCCAGAAATCTAGGTGTAGTCATGGACTCTGACCTGAGTTTCAACAGTCACATTAAAACAGTTACTAAATCAGCCTACTATCACCTAAAGAATATATCTAGGATTAAAAGACTAATGTCACAGCAGGATTTGGAAAAACTTGTCCATGCTTTTATCTTCAGTAGACTCGACTACTGCAATGGTGTTTTCACAGGTCTCACTAAAAAATCTATTAGGAAGCTGCAGCTGATTCAGAACACCGCTGCTCGAGTCCTCACTAACACTAAGAAAGTGGATCACATCACTCCTGTTCTGAAGTCTTTACACTGGCTTCCTGTGTGTCAAAGAATATATTTCAAAATACTGCTGCTGGTTTATAAAGCACTGAATGGTTTAGGCCCAAAATACATTTCTGACCTCCTGCTAAATTATGAACCATCCAGATCTCTCAGGTCTTCAGGGACTGGTCAGCTTGCTGTCCCCAGAGACAGAACTAAACATGGAGAAGCAGCATTCAGTTATTATGCTCCAAATATCTGGAACAAACTCCCAGAAACCTGCAGGTCCGCTGCAACTCTGACTACTTTTAAATCCAGGCTGAAGACTTTTCTTTTTGCCGCTGCTTTTAATTGAACTATTCATATCTTAGACTGCACTGTAACTTTTATCCTTGTACTTTTTCTTTTAATGTTTAATTGAACTATTCATATCTTAGACTGCACTGTAACTTTTATCCATGTATTTTTTCTTTTAATGTTTAATTTATTAGCTTTTCTTTTTAATGACTGATTTTAAATGCCATTTTCTTAATGTCTTTCATTTTTTGTAAAGCACTTTGAATTGCCTTGTGTTGAAAAGTGCTATATAAATAAACTTGCCTTGCCTTGCCTATATTAAAGGAAATATTCACATTAATATAACAATTTCATGTTTCTTTGACATAACATAGTTGTGTGTCTTTAACATAATGGAATAGTTTTGAGTACACATGTTTTTAATATGTGCAACCGATGTCCATATTACAATCATGTGAATCCAACAGCCTTTTTTTCAGTGTATACTTCACCAGACAACCAGGTGTTCAAGTAACAAATTGGTGAATGTGAGAAGCTGTTTTTTTAAAACCCTTTCAGACTCAATGCGCCAATTGGTTAATTTCCTGCCAAATAATTTGGGCGACATAATCATTGCTTTACACACACAAAGTATTTACACTTTGGATTAGAGAATTTTTGGGCGGTGGTGGCGAAGTCCATAGGGACTTGGCTTGGCAACTGGAAGGTCACCAGTTCAAGTCCCAGAAAGACCAAGTGCTACCGAGGTGCCGTACATAATGGCAGCCCACTGCTCCTAACACTAGGATGGGTCAAATGCAGAGAAACCATTTCGTTACATGGTACCTGTACTGTGTAATGACAATAAGTTGTATCTATCTATAGAGGCAAAATATTCTTGTTTACATAAAATTAATTAAAAAATTAAAAAGTAAAGTAACTCCCAAGGTAACATTTACATTTTATTTTACTTTATTGATTAACAAAGATACACATACGTATTATTCCCCTTCTCAAAGTCATACAGGAAAAATTGTGTTAATCAATTCAATGATAATTATTGTAATGACATTCTATGGAAACTAAAATGTTTTCACAAACGAGATGGTTTGGGTAATGGAAAGATTAGCATGGTCTAACATGTCCTACACTGGTAGTTTGCCTCAGAAGTCATATGAATCATTATTTTTCTGCATCAAGATCATTTTACAAAAACACAAGCTTTTGGCACCACGCTACATCGCCTGCACACTTTTTTTTGATTTTTTTTTGATTTTGATATACTTTATTAATCCCCGTGGGGAAATTGTTTCTCTGCATTTGACCCATCCTAGTGTTAGGAGCAGTGGGCAGCCATTTTGAACAGCGCCCGGGGAGCAGTGTAGGGAACGGTGCCTTGCTCCGGGACACCTCGGTAGCACTTGGTCTTGCCGGGACTTGAACTGGTGACCTTCCAATTGCCAAGCCAAGTCCCTATCGACTTCGCCACCACCGCCCCACTTCTTCCATCACTCACACTTAACAATGGCATTTAATGTAATTTGTGTCCTGCTTGATATTTCTATGCTTTTAATTATAAATAAATATGTATTACATTATCTTCTATACAGTTTAACATTTGGGAACAAATGACATGTGACTAATAGCATAAAAATAAGCATTTACAAAACAAATACATTGAATGGAAGCTGTTATAAAAAGCCAAATTAGTATAAACTATGGTATGTTTGATTACTTATCTCAATAACAATTTATTTTTAAAGAAAAGAAAAAATAAATTGAATTGATCACAATTGATTGTAACATCACACAAAATAAATCATTTGCACACACAGTACACATCATTTTACCATTTAACATTGTATTGGTAAATTTCATTTTGCACACATTATGTCTTGCTTTCAGTTTGGTGGTACATTGCTTTGTTCCCACTTGATAGCATAGAAAAAGCTCTTAGCCAAGTGTATCTGCCGTTGATGTTGGGTATTAGTTTGTCATCGTCAGGGCCACAGCCATCAGGGTTAGTGAAAACATGACCAGTGAGCCCATTGTGGGCCGAGGGGGACTGCTTGAAGTGGATGTTGATTCTGAAATATTAGAAAAAGCAAAGTTTGTAGTCAGTGTTATTATCTGGACTAAAACTGAATTCTGAGGCAGGAAATAAAGGCTAAGCTACATCCAAATCTTGAGCCCTGTTATATCTTTAATATACAACAGAGAATCCCAAATATGACATTGTGACATGTGTTTTATTATTTTATGTAAATAATTACACCTTAAATTCATAGTTTGACGTTATAGTTTACAACCACTTACGTGCAGAAACGCTGCCTTGTACAACATCCAGGGATGAAGAGCTAAGAGCAGTGCTGAATTTTGAAGTTGCATCGCTTGCTGTAGGAGTTGAGGTTTTATTTGTGAACACAAGGGTCATGTCAACTTTCACTGATCCTTGCCTAGAGTGACAAAGAGAGAAAGTGACACTTAGTGACAGGCAGTAGAAAGGGCAAATGTCTAACAAAAAAGTCAGGGACTGAAAGTAAGTCTTACGTGAATTTGTTAATAATGCTGCGAAGGAAAGATGATCCATAGAGTTTTTGAGCCGCATTGGTTACCTGAAAGAAAACATGAATGTCAATTGCAATGCAACCAAATGCAATGCTTACCAAACTTAGTACACACTATGATCTGCGTTCAAGTGTACTTAAGGGGAAGTGGCAAACTCGGAGATAACTTAAAAAAACACCTTTCAATATAATACAGGATTACTGTAGGGATTATAACATTGCATATATTCCTTAAACATGGCTGGTGTACATTAAAATATATTGTTTGTATGTTTAAAAGATCCTGAAGGGTTTAACTACGAAATAAACTTAATTGACAGTTTTGAACATTTCTGTTTGCCTTCTTATGACTGGGATATGTCATTAATGTGGTCTATATCCATTAATGTTAACAGGTTACTTTAAAATAGTAGGGATCATTTGATAATTTTTACAATAGAAAACATTTTAAGTGTTTTCCAGTATTCTTATGTTTATTGTTGAAAGAAAATCTAACTTTGTTTGCAATACACTATCAAAGTGCTAAGGGATCTTACCTCACTGATCACTGTTTCAGCCAAAGTCTTGTACGCAGTTGATGATGAGTCTGAGAGGTCTGATGTAAATGTTTGGCTGAGACTGAACTGAAGGCCAAGAGTTCCCTCACTGGATGTAGGAGGATCAGTAGAAGCTGTTGTTGTGGCAGTAGTAGGAGCTGCAGTTGGTGCTGCAGTTGGTGCTGCAGTGGGTGCTGCAGTTGGAGCTGCAGTTGGTGCTGCAGTTGGTGCTGCAGTTGGTGCTGCAGTTGGTGCTGCAGTTGGAGCTGCAGTGGGTGCTGCAGTGGGTGCTGCAGTGGGTGCTGCAGTTGGAGCTGCAGTTGGTGCTGCAGTTGGTGCTGCAGTGGGTGCTGCAGTGGGTGCTGCAGTTGGAGCTGCAGTTGGTGCTGCAGTTGGTGCTGCAGTTGGAGCTGCAGTTGGAGCTGCAGTTGGAGCTGCAGTTGGTGCTGCAGTTGGAGCTGCAGTGGGTGCTGCAGTGGGTGCTGCAGTGGGTGCTGCAGTTGGAGCTGCAGTTGGTGCTGCAGTGGGTGCTGCAGTGGGTGCTGCAGTGGGTGCTGCAGTTGGAGCTGCAGTTGGAGCTGCAGTGGGTGCTGCAGTGGGTGCTGCAGTTGGGGCTTCAGTAGGAGCTGCAGTTGGAGCTGCAGTAGGAGCTGCAGTAGGGGCAGCTGTAGCAGTAGGTGTGGCGGTGGAAGCAGTAGAAGAAGCTGTACCAATACAAATGGGTTATCAATTAATCTGACACTTCAAAATGCATATCATTTCAATGGATTTATGACCAGATTAATAAAGTTTGATAATTTCCAATTACTTACTTATAGAAATACTGCCTGATATAACGCTCAGGGAAGTAGAGTTGCTTGTTAATGCACTGGTGAGCTGTGAAGTAGCTGTGCTTGATGAAGGAACTGAGCTTGTATCTTTAAATGCAATGGTTGTGTCTGCAACCACCGAGCCACTCCTAGAATGAAAAAACAGAGAGAGTAAAACCTTTTTTTTTAAAAAGTTACATGCAAATGTCCCGAAAAAAGAAGTAACTTAACCTAATAAATTCTTACTTGAATGAGTTAACAACGGAGCGAACGAAAGATGATCCATACAGAGTTGTACACACGTTGTTGAGCTGAAAGAAGACATTAATGTCATTAACATTGTAATGCCTTACAACAAATGCACAAAACGTGTTGCTCTGTTGGGTTTTTAGGCTTTTTATCCTAAATAATCCTTTGTATATATGTTTACAAGATGAAGACAAAATACCAGGCTCTACAATCAAAATATTGGAACAAATAAGGATGGAGAATTATTTTTATTTAAGGTTAAAAATGTAAGGGTCTTTGAGTTTTTAAGTGCTATATAAGTGTTATGTATTATTATTATTATTATTATTATTATTATTATTATTATTATTATTATTATTATTATTATTATTATTATTAAGATTCCACAATTGAAATCATGTGGATATTTAGAAGGAGTCATATCTGATCACTGGAGGACTTTTAACAACATGACTTCATTATATACGTATATATATTTGCAAAAAGTAAATTAGGCATAATTGTTAGCTGATTGAATTAAATACATTTGTTAAATTAATACATGTTGAACCTTTATTTTATCTTACGTCTTCGACCACTTCTGCAGCCAAGGTCTGGTATGCTGTTGAGGATGAGTTTGAGAGATCTGCTGTATATGTTTGGTCAATACTAAACGTTAGTGCAAGGGTTCCCTCATTGGATGTGGTAGAAATGATTGATGTCGTTGTGGTTAAAGGAACTGGTGCAGCAGTGGAAACGGCTGTTGCATTAGGCGCAGCAGATGGAGCAGTTGTTGTGAGTGGAGGTGAGGTGAAGTTGACCAGTGGTGTTGAAGGGGCAACTGTGGTTGGGGTTGGAGTTGGTCCCAAAACAGCTGAAAATAACAATTTTCAAATGAGATATCATAGCTTTAAAATAGTTATTATATTATATATCACATATTCAGTTTGTGCTTGTAATAAGAATTTACAAAATTGGACATTTGTACATTAGGAGATATCTTACCTGTTGTAGAAATAGAGGATATGTTGACGGTGAGAGAAAAATTAGAGCTGGAAGAAGCAGTTGCCAAAGCTGAAGCCACAGACGTGGCATTTGGCAATGTTGTCACATCATTGAATATCACTTCAGCATCAACCACAACGGATCCTTGACTGTAAGAAACATATTTTTGAAACGTCATTTTTGGTGGTTACCTGGTGGTTTAGCTAGGGCTTCATAACAAGGGATTGCAGATATATTTTTTAAAGAAAATAACATTTTCAATTTGTTCAAAACATTCTGAACGTCACCATATAATAACACAAAATGAAAACAAAGTTTTAAACACCGCTTTGTTTCTATAAATAACTAAATTAAAAGGAATTCATTAGCAGACAAGTATGAAAACACACTGTTTAAAATGTAGGGCAAGCAATTGTTTTATACCTGAAGCTGTTGATGACAATTCGATTGAAGCTGGATCCATATTGTTCTGAATATACCATGTCCAGCTGTGAATTAGTTTTAATGAAAACATTGAAATATCATATCAGGAAGCAAGAAAGTTTTCATTTGAGATTAGTTTTCACTGTATTAATGTGTACCTTGTTAACACTATTGCCTTCAAAAGTGTCTTGACAACTCGTACCCAATGCAAAATAGCAAGTTTATGTTGTTTAAACATCTTGTCTACAACATTCTTCTTTAACCAGCATCATTAAGGTTCTTACAACTTTTATACAATAGGATTTGATAGTGGAAGATGCACAAAAAAATTGAAATAATTAATATGAACTTACCGCTGTGGTCACATTGTTCTTTAATTCAAGGAACGCTGGTGAAGATTTGTTTGCAAGTTGAGGAGTAAAGGTTTGCTGCATCTTAAATCCCAACTTAAATGATGGTTCTGTTGTGGTAGGTGTTGGGGTTGTAGTTGTAGTTGGAGAGCTTGTAGTTGTGATGCTTGGTGGTGTTGATGTTACAGTGATGGGCGGAGTGCTTGCATTACCTTTAAATAAGGAGACATTCATTGGAAATAAATATAACATTACACCAAAAAAAGGCTGCTTTACTATATATATATAAATTGCAGTCAGTGATAGAGGTCCAATAATGAAAAAGATTGATGCTACATGTTTTGTGTATATGTACATTTTAATAAAATGAAAACATGTAATTACTTATGGACTAGTGGCATAGTAATGATTAAGTTCATATAAAATATAGTATTATTTATTATTATTTATAGTATTAATTATAGCATGTATTACCAGGCAAGGGCATTGTTGTAACTGGTGGTGAAGTAATGTTGACTGATGGTGAAGTTGGGTTGACTGGTGATGTCATGTTGACTGGTGGTGAAGTAATGTTGACTGGTGGTGAAGTAATGTTGGCTGGTGGTGAAGTAATGTTGACTGATGGTGAAGTTGGGTTGACTGGTGATGTAATGTTGACTGGTGGTGAAGTAATGTTGACTGGTGGTGAAGTAATGTTGACTGATGGTGAAGTTGGGTTGACTGGTGATGTAATGTTGACTGGTGGTGATGTCATGTTGACTGGTGGTGAAGTAATGTTGACTGGTGGTGAAGTAATGTTGACTGGTGGTGAAGTAATGTTGACTGGTGGTGAAGTAATGTTGACTGGTGGTGAAGTAATGTTGACTGAAGGTGAAGTTGGGGGGACAGGTGGTGAAGTAATGTTGACTGGTGGTGATGTAATGTTGACTGAGGGTGAAGTTCGGTTGACTGATGGTGAAGTTCGGTTGACTGGTGCTGAAGTCATGTTGACTGGAGGTGAGGTGATGTTGACAAGTGGTGTTGAAGGAGCAACTGTGGTTGGGGCTGGAGTTGCAGCCAAAACAACTACAAATACAAATGTTCAAATAAGTTATTGTGTGATTTTCATAAACATAATATTGTCATAAGATAGTCAGTATGTCCTCCCAATAATCAAACTTGACAGTTGGAAGATAAAGCAGGTCTTACCTGTTGCAGAAATAGAAGATGTGTTGACACTGAGAGAAAAATTGGAGCTGGAAGAGGCATTTACCAATGTGTCAGCCACATCAGTGGCATCTGGTAATGTATTCCCTTCATTGAATATCAGTTCAACATCTGCCACCACAGATCCTTGACTGTAACACAAATAGTTATTTAAGTCATATTTGATGCCCTATTGTCCTATTGTATATGTTAGCAAACAAGTACAACAGGCATTTTTAAAATGTAATGGCAAGCAATTGTTTTATACCTGAAGCTGTTGATGACAGTACGATTGAAGCTGGATCCATATTGTTCTGAATAGACCATGTCGAGCTGTGAATGAATTTAGTTGAAAAACATTAAATCATTTCAGAATAAATATGAAAGAAGACAATTATCATTTGAGATTTGTGTTTTTTAATAAAAGCAGCAAAGGATAGTGGAAGACACCAAATCTGTAGAAATAATTAATATGAACTTACCGCTGTAGTCACTGTGTTCTTTAATTCAAGGAATGCTGGTGAAGATTTGTTTGCAAGTTCAGGAGTAAAGGTTTGCTGCATCTTAAATTCCAACTTGATTTTTGGCTCTGTTGGGGTTGTAGTTGCAGTTGGAGAGCTTGTAGTTGTGATGCTTGGTGGTGATGATGTTCCAGTGACAGGTGGAGTGCTTGCATTACCTTAACATTTATAAAATATTATTTGAAAGTGAATATATCATTACAGCAAGACAAGTATTAACACATTTGGAAATTGAAGTCAGTGATAGAGGTCCAATAATGAAAAAGATTGATGCTACATGTTTTGTGTATATGTACATTTTAATAAAATAAAAACATGTAATTACTTATGGACTAGTGGCATAGTAATGATTAAGTTCATACAAAATATTGTATATCCATTGGGGGAGAGCATGTATTACCAGGCAAGGGCATTGTTGTAACTGATGGTGAGGTTGGGTTGATTGGTGGTGATGTCATGTTGACTGGTGGTGAAGTAATGTTGACTGGTGGTGATGTCATGTTGATTGGTGGTGATGTCATGTTGACTGGTGGTGATGTCATGTTGACTGATGGTGAAGTCATGTTGATTGGTGGTGATGTCATGTTGACTGGTGGTGAAGTAATGTTGACTGGTGGTGATGTCATGTTGATTGGTGGTGATGTCATGTTGACTGGTGGTGAAGTAATGTTGACTGATGGTGATGTCATGTTGACTGGTGGTGATGTCATGTTGATTGGTGGTGAAGTTGGGTTGACTGGTGATGTAATGTTGACTGGTGGTGATGTCATGTTGAAAGGTGATGATGTCATGTTGACTGGTGGTGATGTCATGTTGACTGGAGGTGAAGTTCGGTTGACTGAGGGTGAAGTAATGGTGACTGGTGATGAAGTCATGTTGACTGGAGGTGAGGTGATGTTGACAAGTGGTGTTGAAGGAGCAACTGTGGTTGGGGCTGGAGTTGCAGCCAAAACAACTACAAATACAAATGTTCAAATAAGTTATTGTGTGATTTTGATAAACATATTATTGTCATAAGATAGTCAGTATGTCCTCCCAATAATCAAACTTGACAGTTGGAAGATACAGCAAGTCTTACCTGTTGCAGAAATAGAAGATGTGTTGACACTGAGAGAAAAATTGGAGCTGGAAGAGGCAGTCACCAATGTGTCAGCCACAACAGTGGCATCTGGTAATGTATTCCCTTCATTGAATATCAGATCAACATCTGCCACCACAGATCCTTGACTGTAACACAAATAGTTCTTTAAGTCATATTTGATGCCCTATTGTCCTATTGTATATGTTAGCAAACAAGTACAACAGGCATTTTTAAAATGTAATGGCAAGCAATTGTTTTATACCTGAAGCTGTTGATGACAGTACGATTGAAGCTGGATCCATATTGTTCTGAATAGACCATGTCGAGCTGTGAATGAATTTAGTTGAAAAACATTAAATCATTTCAGAATAAATATGAAAGAAGACAATTATCATTTGAGATTTGTGTTTTTTAATAAAAGCAGCAAAGGATAGTGGAAGACACCAAATCTGTAGAAATAATTAATATGAACTTACCGCTGTAGTCACTGTGTTCTTTAATTCAAGGAATGCTGGTGAAGATTTGTTTGCAAGTTCAGGAGTAAAGGTTTGCTGCATCTTAAATTCCAACTTGATTTTTGGCTCTGTTGGGGTTGTAGTTGCAGTTGGAGAGCTTGTAGTTGTGATGCTTGGTGGTGATGATGTTCCAGTGACAGGTGGAGTGCTTGCATTACCTTAACATTTATAAAATATTATTTGAAAGTGAATATATCATTACAGCAAGACAAGTATTAACACATTTGGAAATTGAAGTCAGTGATAGAGGTCCACTAATGAAAAAGATTGATGCTACATGTTTTGTGTATATGTACATTTTAATAAAATAAAAACATGTAATTACTTATGGACTAGTGGCATAGTAATGATTAAGTTCATACAAAATATTGTATATCCATTGGGGGAGAGCATGTATTACCAGGCAAGGGCATTGTTGTAACTGATGGTGAGGTTGGGTTGATTGGTGGTGATGTCATGTTGACTGGTGGTGAAGTAATGTTGACTGGTGGTGATGTCATGTTGACTGATGGTGAAGTCATGTTGATTGGTGGTGATGTCATGTTGACTGGTGGTGAAGTAATGTTGACTGGTGGTGATGTCATGTTGATTGGTGGTGATGTCATGTTGACTGGTGGTGAAGTAATGTTGACTGGTGGTGATGTCATGTTGACTGGTGGTGATGTCATGTTGATTGGTGGTGAAGTTGGGTTGACTGGTGATGTAATGTTGACTGGTGGTGATGTCATGTTGAAAGGTGATGATGTCATGTTGACTGGTGGTGATGTCATGTTGACTGGAGGTGAAGTTCGGTTGACTGAGGGTGAAGTAATGGTGACTGGTGATGAAGTCATGTTGACTGGAGGTGAGGTGATGTTGACAAGTGGTGTTGAAGGAGCAACTGTGGTTGGGGCTGGAGTTGCAGCCAAAACAACTACAAATACAAATGTTCAAATAAGTTATTGTGTGATTTTGATAAACATATTATTGTCATAAGATAGTCAGTATGTCCTCCCAATAATCAAACTTGACAGTTGGAAGATACAGCAAGTCTTACCTGTTGCAGAAATAGAAGATGTGTTGACACTGAGAGAAAAATTGGAGCTGGAAGAGGCAGTCACCAATGTGTCAGCCACAACAGTGGCATCTGGTAATGTATTCCCTTCATTGAATATCAGATCAACATCTGCCACCACAGATCCTTGACTGTAACACAAATAGTGCTTTAAGTCATATTTGATGCCCTATTGTCCTATTGTATATGTTAGCAAACAAGTACAACAGGCATTTTTAAAATGTAATGGCAAGCAATTGTTTTATACCTGAAGCTGTTGATGACAGTACGATTGAAGCTGGATCCAAATTGTTCTGAATAGACCATGTCGAGCTGTGAATGAATTTAGTTGAAAAACATTCAATCATTTCAGAATAAATATGAAAGAAGACAATTATCATTTGAGATTTGTGTTTTTTAATAAAAGCAGCAAAGGATAGTGGAAGACACAAAATCTGTAGAAATAATTCATATGAACTTACCGCTGTAGTCACTGTGTTCTTTAATTCAAGGAATGCTGGTGAAGATGTGTTTGCAAGTTCAGGAGTAAAGGTTTGCTGCATCTTAAATTCCAACTTGATTTTTGGCTCTGTTGGGGTTGTAGTTGCAGTTGGAGAGCTTGTAGTTGTGATGCTTGGTGGTGATGATGTTCCAGTGACAGGTGGAGTGCTTGCATTACCTTAACATTTATAAAATATTATTTGAAAGTGAATATATCATTACAGCAAGACAAGTATTAACACATTTGGAAATTGAAGTCAGTGATAGAGGTCCAACGAAATCTATAGGTTACTTACGTAACCCCAAGGCTCAGATTAACATGAAGTGAGATGTCTCACTATGGGATGCGCCTCATCGCGGAGCAAACAGAAGCATCAATCTCATTACGCCAATCCTGATTGGCTGGTGATCAGGACGTCAACATCAGGGGAAATCACCCCCTATAAGTAGCCTGCGCCAGGACGCATGCGTCATTCAAAATAAGCACCTCTTCTCGCTTCCCCGTAGCAAGGAGGGCCGTCTGGTGAGACATCTCACTTCATGTTACTCTTAGGCCTGGGGTTACGTAAGTAACCTATAGTTCTCATTCATAACACTCCGTTCGATGTCTCACTATGGGAAATTGTAGCTCCCGTATTGCCAGACGAGCTTATCTCGAAAATCACCAAACCAACCAGAACTCAACAGGTAGAGTTCTGACTCAACCAGGTGCCCAGCACTGCTTGAGTCACACCGGGAGCAGAACGCCTAGCCTGCTAAGAGGCGGACAAAAGTGAGTGGCGAGGACCAGCTCGCCGCTGCACCGATGTCTTGGATGGGAGACATCCTGGACAGAGCCCAGGATGCAGCCAGACCCTGAGTCGAAAGAGCTCGCGGACCCGAGGGTGCCTGCAAACTCTGACTCGTATGGGCCCCAAAGCAATAGCTTCCACCAGACAGTGGGAGAGCCGTTGCTTAGTAACAGGCTTGCCCTTATAAGCGTTAGCCCAGGACACCAGGAGTTGGTCATTATGACAAGTACCCCTGATCTGTCCATACAGGTGCGTAAGCATGAACTGGACACAGCAAATCCCGCTGCTGTTCCCCGGAGGGACCCAGCGGCGGAGGAAATGCCTCAATGTCCATTGGGTACATGTACAGATAGTGCATGAAAACATTACTGGCTCGCCTGGCGGAAGCCAGGACCAGTAACAGCACTATGTTAGAGAGACCTGGTGTAGGAATCTCTCGCACTCTGAATAGTGTTTATCACCCTATGAGGGAGTCTCACTGTATTCAGGTTGTACCACTCACGGGCCAGGCCCATAAGGCCAAGCGCTCTGGGTGTGGGTGAAAAATCTCCCCCCCCCGCCTGGGACAGTATGTCTCTGCGTAGCGGGAGCTGCCATGGCTGCCCGCACAGCAGCTGATAAATCTCCGCCAGCCAGTACATAGCGGGCCAGTGCGGAGCTATCAGGATAAGTGTGTGGCGTTGTTCTCTCACTCTGGCCAGAGTTTGGGGAATCAGAGCCAGGGGTGGGAACGCGTACAGAAGGCCCGGGGGCCAATCGTGTGCGAGTGCGTCCACGCCTAACGGTGCGTTTAAGTCGCGCATCGAAAAGAACAGCTGACATTGAGCATTTTCTTTTGATGCGAACAGGTCCACCGTGGCTCTACCATAACGCACCCACAGCTGGCTCACAATCCTTGGATGTAGAGTCCAGTCTGCGTATAGTGGTGTAATATTTACTTATGATGAGGTGGGGTTTTCTGCTGAGGTCATATTACCTGGTGTTGAAGTAATGTTGACTGGTGGTGATGAAGTCATGTTGACTGGTTTTGAGGTTGGGTTGACTGTTGAGGTAATGTTGAAATGTGGGGAAGTCATATTCAGTGGTGGTGACGTCATGTTGACAGTTGGAGAGGTTGGATTGACTGTTGGGGAAGTCATGTTGACTGGTAGTGATGTCACATTGATTGGTGGTGAAGTTATGTTGATTGGCGAAGTGGCATTCACTGTAAGGTAAGGTGAAGGTAAGGTTGCATGAAATACAATTAAATGGCACTGTTATTTGTGTTTGAGGGACAAGTTGATTTACCTGGAGACATTGTGGTGATTGGTGGATTTGAGGTTCCATTGCCTGTTGTGGATGTTAGGTTGACCGGTAATGTGGTTGAGTCAACTGCAAAACAAAATGTTCATGAGAAAAATTCAAGTAACACATGATAATCAATTGTTCAATTGTTGTAGAAGTCCAATCATGCTTTTGTATTCCTCCAAAGGTTGCTTTAGGGTTGATCCCTAGTTGATCCTTATACATCACTGATACAATCAAATGTACAAGGAATAATACACTTTTATTCGGCAGATCAACCTCAATCATTCATTAGAACTCATATAACATATTTAATAATCAAAGCCTATGGCAAAGTTAATAACTCGATATTTAACACATATTGTGTTCTCATTCATTGCTGTTGTCTTAAAAGAATGTACAGAAGTATCATAATGTTACCTGTTGTTGCACTAGTGGTTGAGGCCGACGTTGTTCTTACCTCTCCTGTAAAGAAAATGTCACAATGATCCAACTTAATTCAGTTTGATTCAAAATAATATTACATTTAAATTAAATTGTCCCTTAATCTCCCCCCACTTCCCTCCCCTCTTTCTCTCTTTCTCACACACACAAACACACATACATTCAAATAAATACCTGCACATAAGAGAAATAATATAAAAATAATCATCTTCTCTTTTTCCCGTTCCTGTGAAATAAAAGAAAAAAATATATATTTTAATATGCAAAATGTGTCCTTCTAATCTACACTGTTAATTGTCAAAACAGCTCCACAGTTAATCCTACCAAAAGACGGGTTATTCAACTGAATGACCGGTTTGAGGTTATAGTTTAAGGTATTTGAATATTTTGTTGCTCCCATTTATATCTCTTAGAATGCAACATTTAAGAAACAACACTATATTTAACTAAATGCAATTCAACAGAAACGTAAAGTATATCCTTTAAAATCACTTTCATTAAGAGCTTATTAATGATTTGCATGAAAATGTTTGTAAAACATCTATAAACATCACAAAAATAGATGGAAAATACACCAATTATTAACAATTTACACATTTCTAGCTATCTATCTTGTTCAATGGTTCTTTACAAGTTATTTATTAGCCATTTTCGGGGTATTATTATCATCAGGTGAAACTTTATAATAGCAATTATGTTACACATTTTTACAAATTTGATCCATCTATCTATGTTATTATTTTAGATGTTTAATACAAATATTGTTCTCAAGGTTTACAAATCCTTTGGGAATAATAATTCACGGATATTTCATCTTGCACATAAGTAATTAATACAGAGATTACCAAAGTGCTTTTGACTATGGTTTTCTACCCTTGCATTGATTATAAACTCTACCTCGCAATTTAGCAGATGCTTGAATGACTGTGAACATTGTGAGTGTTAGACAAGCAGAATCTGGTGTGTCAACATTGTTGAGTGACGCGTTTCAGTAACTTTCTTGTATTTCACATCGTCAGACCTGCCAGGCTATTCAAGTTTCTGTAATGGTGTATGTAGGTGTATGCTCTGCCAACAAGACTAATAATTTAAAAAAAAACATGTATTTTATCAAACATATAATGGCCTAGTTAAATGATCTTATCCAAATTTGATTGTGATCTGGACTCTGATTCTTACACCACAGGGCTTTAACATTTTTACTAAAATCTTATATTGAACATTGAATTCATATTTAACAGAAAACCAATTGTATCAACCTTTCAGACCAGGATTCATTAGTGTCTGTGATAAACCTGATTTGTAGATTTGAAGTTATTCGAATATCAGAATACATACTTTATTATATTGTCCAATTAGGAACCATTTGGTTATTTTCCATCATAAATAGTGATTTATATTTGTTAAATAAAAGCAACAACAGTTAAATTAATTGAAATTCCTACTCAACAAACGGGTTAATAGCACGGCCCCACCCTGACAAGCCAAGCATTGCAATCCATTATGTTAATTATATTGTTTAATTATTATTTAACCTTTCCAGTCTTCAGAATAACATGCATTACACGTATTAATGCTTTGTTTGTCAGGATTTTTTTTGTTATTAAAAATAATGAAAATCAAAGATGTGTCTTAGCAAATACCTGAATAGTAAGAGTCAATATAAATGTGCAATTTAAAAAGCAGTACACATATTAAAGGAAAAGTGTAGATTGTGAATTAAAGTTAGAAATCATTTGATGCACTTCCGAGCCCAAATGGAAGTTATTCATTCAAAACAGATTAATTCTAATTAAAAAAAACTTGAACAGAAAAACCACTGTTTAAAAGGTTTTACCTAGGCATTTATGTTGAACTCATCATTATACCAAATTGCATACCATGTGGTTTAGTGACAGCCTATTTTAAAATAAAGTGTTAACGGATATTGGTCATGGTTGATTTCTTTAAAGGTTGAAATGTATAAAACATGAAGGTGAATATTCTTACCTCGTTGTAGTTCCAAGTCCGATTGTGCAGCAATATTGTTAAATTTGCAGCAGTTTAATCAATGTTAGAAACTGACACAAAGAAGGCACAACACACCTTGAAGATGTGAAGATGGAAGTGAACACTTGTCAGTGAGTGAGGGCTTTCTGAAAGAGACCAGACATTCTTCTTTTTAAACCCTTAACTTGCAGGACTTGTTCTGCTTTGTTATTTCAAAGAATGACGTTGGTCCTGAGGTACAATGCAACTAATTTTAGGCACAGCTTCTTTGACAAATGCTACTGCAAACATGTGATGTGGTATCACCACGGTATGTGTGTGTGCGTGTGCGCGTGTGCGTGTGTGTGTGTGTGTGAGAATCTGTAAGCATGCACGGATCATTCCATGGGAAAAAAGGCCATCTTTTGAGGGATGTGTTTGATGTGTCTTTGAAGAGCTGCTTGATTACTCAAAAACAAAAAACAACTGTTTGTGTCCTCTCCACTTTCAGATGAAGAATGAAAAATAACTCATACCTCTATTTTCTTAGATCACAAAGTTGATATCTGGCACAAACAAAAAGAAAAATATGTACACAAAACGAGGGGTATTCAGAGAGAAAACAAACAAAACAATGTAAACACATTTAACAAAAATAAGAAACAACCAATTTGGTCATTTCTATGTTGAAGACAGTTCTGAAAACATTGTGCAAAGTTATATTATCAGAATCAGAATACCTTTAATCGTACCGCAGAGGGGACATTTACATTTGTTCCAGCAGAAAAGAGCCAAAGACAGCTTAATGTTTAACAAGAAGTATAGGAAAGAATCTAATGAAAGACCCCCATTTGACTCCTTTAAGTCTGAATGGCTGTGACACACCATGCACACAAACTTACGACCGTAGTAAGGTAGCTTCAAAAAGTACAGGAATTTAAACCACTCTGACAATGAATCAGGTTTTCCAACATTCTAGAGACAAGTCTATCAGATGAGCATTCCAGGTACATGACTCACCCAGAGGAGTAGTCAATAATTCCCTTTTTTCTTGTAAGCTAATAAAAATATGCACATCAAAATGCATCCAATCGGTCACACAATTAGAAAGTAGTCTATAGTTCCTTATGACATTTAAAAAATGTGGTGTAACACAGCCATGGCAATTATAGGTGATTCTAAACGTGCTAAGTAGTTGTTTATTAGAAAAATGCCATTTCATTGCAGTATGTTAGAGAGCATAACAATGTAATGTTCAGAAATTGTTATAGCCTATTGTTGTATTTTAAAAGTAATTCCTAGGGATAATTTGTAAATCCCGGTAGTATACAGCCATGTGAATATTTATATATAATATAATATATGATTAGTCCTAATTCCTCAAGGACAATTTTGTAGAGATATTGTTAAATGCACTTTAAACCTCTCTGGCAAGGCTCTCTATATAACTGTAAGACCTGCTTTGTTAATGTGCATTTCCATGTCTAAAGGAGAATAGAGGCTCACAAATGTGTACAAAAGGGCTTGATTCAAGGCAAAGATACGTAACTAACAATGCAGTCTCACATTTAGTCTGTGTCCTGTCCTCTGACTTTAGCCCTGTGGCTATGTGAGAGTTTACAAGCTTTCAGGTTGCACCGTTGTGGTTTGCTCACATTCCCAAGGATTCATTATACTATTTTCAAAGTTGTGTAAATGTAACCTTTGTCATTTGTATTCCTTTTTTTTCAAATAGGTCAATTCAGAGATATCTTTTTACAAATAACATATAATAATAAACAGTACTTAAAAAACATTACCAGATGTGACTTAAAGGCACCTAGTTGAAAACCCATGTTCTAACAGCAATGCCTACTTTCGTTATTTTAGTTATGAAATGCATCTTCCACAGGACAGAAGCATTTGTATATATATATTTATATTTTAATAAATTGTTCTTTGGTATATATCCTACCAGGTTTATAAATATCCCTGGTTATTTTGAACTTCTGTGAACAATCTTTTTTAGGAATTGGGTAATGGGGCGCTTTATTATACTTCATATGTAAAGAGGATTCTTTATTTGAAAAGAAAACACATTCATTAGTTCAGACTACATAATAGGATAAATAAATCATGCCTTTTGGGTCCTTAACACTTCAGGAAACTCAAAGACCTGCATCATGTCATCACCAAATCATAGTTAGTCATCCCTCAAAGTTACACAGGTATGTAAACATATTCAATATTAAACTTGTATGCGTGACGATCACACTTAATGTTAAGAACTCAGGTAGGACCCAATTGCACGACCCGGGAGACAGAGGTAAAGTATTGGTAAGATACTTTATTTTTCCAAAACACGATGAACAAAAAATGGTCACTAACTAATCTCAGATTGAGATGACAAAACTTTTCTTGAGCACAAAAGAGCATAGACCTGACCATGGCAAAAGCCAAGACGAACTGACACTGAACACTGGGAGATATGGGAATTTAAATACAGGCTAACAAGACACAGGTGGGGACAATCAGGGACGGGGCTGACACTGATGAGCACAGGAGACACAGAAGGGAAACAGGTGAACACAATTAGACACACCAGGGAAACTAACGACAGGGAGGAAAACACAGGAAGAAGGACCAGACAATACACAAGGAGGAAAACATGACATAACAAGACTTACAAAACTAAAAACGTGACATAACACAAGAATCGTGACAGAACAGAGGAGTAGTCGGCGGGACCCCCAACGGGACATGGAGTTGGCAGGACCCCCGGCAGAAGAGTAGTCGGCGGGTTCTCCAACGGCACAGAACATAGGATTGGCAGGACCCCCCCGGCAGAAGAGTAGTCGGCGGGGCCTCCAACTTACCCCACTTTCCCTACCACGTTTTAATCCTCTCTTTGTCACAGAAATAAAATAGGAAGTACATAATGTCAAGAGTATTTATCTTGTTTTCGTCAAAAATAGTGAAAATATATCATCTTTGTTTCCTGTGTGTGCAATGTATTGCTGTTAGAGAAAGGCATAATTTGGTATACCTTTAATGCACACATTCTAAAACCTCTATGGTTTAGTAGTAACATGGCAATATTTTTTCTAAGAGACCGTAATGTCACGTGCATGGGTATTTCCAAGGATAACACCAGAACATTCTGTTCCTACCGTGAGGATATCATGTGTGTTTCACTGACAGTGAGCAGGTTCAACTGCATTGTCAAACATCTGACAATAAATGCCATTGACTGTTTTTGTATTCCCTTTTTGAAAAGGTTTGTGTAGGTTTCATACTGTATACTGGGTAGGCTGAAAAAAAATAAAAATGATCACAGCAAAACACACCCAAGGTGTAATAGATCTAAATGCAAAAAGATGAAAAAGAAAAGTAAACAAAGTCTTATTACATCTGTTTGAATCAAATATTTACTAACATATCATTTTGATAAATATAGGAACCTAACTAACATATGTACAACTTTATTTCATGTGTTACTGTAAAGAAATGCATTGTGGTAAATGTATTATACACATATATAAGCTCATCACGTTGATGATTTAAACCACTCTGACAATGAATCAGGTTTTCCAACATTCTGGAGACAAGTTTATCAGATGAGCATTCCAGGTACATGACTCACCCAGAGGAGTAGTCAATAATTCCCTTTTTTCTTGTAAGCTAATAAAAATATGCACATCAATATGCATCCAATCGGTCACACAATTAGAAAGTAGTCTATAGTTCCTTATGACATTTAAAAAATGTGGTGTAACACAGCCATGGCAATTATAGGTGATTCTAAACGTGCTAAGTAGTTGTTTCTTAGAAAAATGCCATTTCATTGCAGTATGTTAGAGAGCATAACAATGTAATGTTCAGAAATTGTTATAGCCTATTGTTGTATTTTAAAAGTAATTCCTAGGGATAATTTTTAAATCCCGGTAGTATACAGCCATGTGAATATTTATTTATAATATAGTATATGATTAATCCTAATTCCTCAAGGACAATTTTGTAGAGATATTGTTAAATGCACTTTAAACCTCTCTGGCAAGGCTCTCTATATAACTGTAAGACCTGCTTTGTTAATGTGCATTTCCATGTCTAAAGGAGAATAGAGGCTCACAAATCCACCCAGTCAGTCTCTAATCCAGTGGTTCCCAAACTTTTTGTGCCCAAGGCACACCAAAGGACAAGTAAAAATCTCAAGGCACACCTATTGTGCAAAATAGCCCTTATAACACGTTATCACTCATATCATGTAAAATATCTGTAAATGTGCATAATTATTTACTAATGCCAAATAAAATGTGACAAAGACAACTATATTACTCAATATTTATTAACGAAATATTTCAGAAATTAATTTGAAATGTTATCAAATTAGGCTTCATCAAAGCAGCAACACACTCATTTAAACCAGACATGTCACAACATTAAAAATGAGACAAAGAAAATTCAGCACAGAGAACTGTCAATGCAAGGAAGCTGCATTGTCCATGGTCCTGAACTACAAATTATAAATGTAACATTTCAGCAGAGATGGGGTCGTTACTAAAAAAAAGTAATATATTACATATTACATATTACTTTAAAAAAAAAAAAAGTAATATATTACACTACTTCGTTACTCTCTACAACTACATAAAGTAACTCGTTACTTTACTCGTTACTTTACTCGTTACTTTACTCGTTACTTTACTCGCAGGGCCGGCCCGCCCCTCCCTGCAGGCAGATCACGCAACTGCTAAAGTTTCAAATGTTCTCTTTAGTTCAGTTTCCATTGTCGCATAAGACTGATCCAGATGCTGAATGTTTTCCTATCTGACCATGGCTGTTCTCTGTCTCCTGCTATCTGTATATTTTGCGCAGTCTATCTCTGCTCACTCTGTTGCGTCGGCGTGTTCTCCTGCGTGTTGGCCATGTGTTGCACTGGAACCAGACACCGCAAAGACTTCAGCCGAGCACGTACGAACTGCGTATGTGTGAGTGGCAATAACTCTCCTTACCAGCAGGCGGCGGTAGTGTGTATTCGTCATTCAAAACGGGCAACAACCGGAAGACAGAGAAGAAGAACAGACTGTGATATAAACAAACAACAAATAGCGTGTGCGGTACAGAGCCATATAATAAAAGAGTTACGACAACGGAAGTCCAAAAACGGTTATCGTCACGTGGTTCATGTAGACGAGTGTCACTACCCGATCCGTCCCCCTGCCCGATCGGTACTGCGCATGTGCGAGATGGTCCGCCATATTGGACAACTCCGGACGGCAACCCAAGATGGACACTTGACACAGTGGCTTTTAGAAAAGCTCAAAAAGAAAACTCGAGAAAGATGAGTTATTGTTATTACAACGTGACTTCACTATTATTTAACAAGTCTTTTTATTGGGTTCCTTTATTTGGGGTTAAGTACATTGTCAGAATAAGTGAGAAATGGAATTAACTTATGTTAGACAGCTATCATACTTAATACATATTTACTGTGAATGTATGCAAAAATGTATGGCATATGGCTGTCTAACAGAAGTTAAATTCATTTCTCACTTATTCTGACAATGTACTTAACCCTAAATAAAAGAACCCCATGAAAAGAGTTGTTAAATAATAGTGAAGTCACGTTGTAATAACAATAACTCATCTCTCTCGGTTTTTCTTTTTGAGCTTTGCTAAAAGCCATTGTGTCAAGTGTCCATCTTGGGTTGCCGTCCGGACTTCCGGACCACCTCGCACATGCGCAGTACCGATTGGGCAGGGGGACGGATCGGGTAGTGACAACGAGGATCGTTCCCCGGAAGTTCATGGCGGGCAATGTGAATGCATTGATAACAGGAGATAGAACTACGATTGTTGGTAATTATTAGTGAATAAAGGTTTTGATTTGCAATATTTATACAACAAATCGATATGTGTATGTATTTACATCAATATGTTTTAAAAAATAAAATCGAATTTGCTAATAGTAAGTGATAATATTAGGATTAGTGTGAACAACTAGTTTACATGTTAGGCTAACAGTGCCTTGGTTAAAGAGCCTGTTGCTGTTTATTTATAGCTTTGAATTCTTTCAAACCAATATTATCTTCTTAAACTTGTATGGTAGTCAGGAGCATCACTTTCTAATGTTTATTGATACATTTAGAGGGAGGGGATCTAAAGTAATGCTTTAAAATTCAGATTAGATTCATTTCTACCATTTTCTTAAATTCATGGTAGTTTCAGTAATCCCATGGTAATTGAGGACACAAGCTATCTAAATGACTAATGTCATCTTTATGGCTTTCGGAAAGGACAGGAGACTATCAAAGGACTAGCAGCAGCAGCAGCATGATGATGATGTTAAATGTCCAGTGCAAATACATGGAATTCAATAAACATTGAATAGCATATCATGCAGTTTGTCGGTGCCTTTTCCTCCGTGTTGTCCTGGGCTCTTTCTCATTTCATCAAATCCCCCTCCTCGACTCCTCGACCCCTCTGTCCTCTGGTAGTGACCCGGAAATGAATTTCAGCGTGCCATGTTGAAGGACATCTCATTTCTCTAAATGCACTTCGAGGATCGAGCGTCGAGGAGGCTCTCCGGAGGAGCTATAACCGAGGATACACTGATGGGTCCTCCACGGTCCTCCACGGCTCCTTCGTGGATGCATTTCCGGGAACAGAGATGTGACGCAATCGGACTTATCTCAGCCAATGACAGCTCTGTATGCATCCCCTGGATATTATTTTATTAACTGCTTTCATCGCGACGCGATGTTTACAGTGAGAACAGCTGTGAGGTCCGTGCAGAAAGCAGAGCAGTGTGTATGATATATATCACTCAGTATAACATGCCTACTCTTTTTATTTGCTTTAGTTTAATCTACAAAGAGTCGATATTTAAAAAAATTCTAAAACCATTTAGTGCTTCACATAATAAAATACACAACGGCTGTAGCCTGTTTTAGGAACTGTATGTGCGTGCGTGTGGTGTGTGTGTGTGTGTGTGGTACAGTGTGTAGGTGTGTGTTGTACAGTGCGTGGATGCAGCGGACAGACAGGTCTCAGTTGGTTTGGTGTCCTCTGCTTACTTTTAATACTTATGGCCCGTAATTTATTTTCCTCATTGTAGCGACCAGAGAGAGGGGGGGGGGGGGGGGTATATCCAGTCTCCGATAGTGTTACGTTATTATGAGAGTGCTCTGTTTAATTCTGAAATTGTATATTTTTATATAAATATATATGTGTGTGTGTGTGTGTGTCCGCATCTGTAGCCTGTTATTGTCTCATTATACCGCACTGTGAATGAATCAAAGTAAATATAGAAGTGGTCATGAACACATCTGTCCATCAGACAGAGGGCTGCTGTGCCTCCTGTCATCATTAATGGACGTCTCTTTAAAATGACCACTCAGAGGAGAGGAGTTCTCATTTCTCTAACCGCCTGCTACTTCCCCTCCTCTCTCCTCGGTTCCCCTCCTCGGCTCCTCCGCTCGCATCTCCTGTGGGCGGGACTAAGTATCGAGGATAGGAGTCGAGGAGGGGAGTCGAGGAGGGGAGTTAGAGAAATGAGAAAGGGCCCTGGTTTGCTGTGCTGCCTCCTAGTCGCCACCATGGTTTGCTGTGCTGCCTGGGGATGTTCAAATCGCTCAGAGAAAAGAGTACGAATGTACGGCTTCCCCACTGACACAGAGCGGGGGGAAAAATGGCTGGCTCAAGTCAGCAGGAGCAATTTCACGACCAACAGCAACAACATATGTGATGTAATTATATACAAACACTGCATTTGCACTTTTTCACAAAACGAAAACCACACCATTGGGAAAGCTTAATGTTTTGTTTAATACAAAAAAACAGGGAAAGGCTTGAAAAACACTGGGAGTTGAGACTCAGGGTGCAGGGTGAGGGTCTCAGTGCAGGTATTCAGGCTCCATTGAATCCCCCTCTGGTTCTTGTGCTGAAAGAGGGAGTAACAGACAGGAGAAAGGGTTATACACACACAGCACACCTATTGGATGGGAAATGCCTTGGGGAGATAATGTGTTTACTTATATAAAACAGTAGTATTAAACTTACCTTGTGTTTTCACTCTCCCTTAAGTCCCTCTCCCTTTGCCATCAATCCAGAATCAGCTGAGCTGCAACATTATACAGGTAATAATCAACATAATCACAAGGACACAATATGGCTCTGCTAAAAACACTCACTCTTACACGCACCAAAGTTATATTTATCTAATATTTAACTCCCTCCACCCCCGCATACAATCCCGTTTAGAAGCTCCTCTTCTCTAATTCAACATGTTGGACGAAATGACATTAAGAGAACGGAATTTACAATTAAAAGGCTGTTCAACGTGTGTTGCTAACTTGCTTCGGTATGCTAGCTTAATCTGTTATCTGTAAACGTTCCCTAAATCTACTAATTTAGGGATAATCCACTGACATCCTTTAATACACATGTTAATTTGAATCAGATGTACTGATAATATCCGCAATATAAATCTTTAAACTTCTTCTTACCTTTAAAAGTCTGTCACGAACGGTCTATTATGCTGCAACTCCACAGCTCTGCTAGCCTTGGCGCTAACTTCCGGGGAACGATTGAGAGGCTCCACGATCCGCCATTGCTGTAAAAAAGTGGTCCATTGGAGTGAACAGAGATGTTGTAACTCTTCTATTATATGGCTCTGGTGCGGTAGCTCCACCTTAGCATGTGTTCTTTGCAGGTGCTTGTTGAGGTTTGACATGGTGTTTACAGCAGTGGATAACAGCTTCTGGCCTGGACACAGTTTGCACCTCACCGTCACATTCCTGTCTATTCTTCGGATGAACTCAAAATAATGGGCATACCTCCACCCCTCGAGAGTTATCGCTGACTCAGCCATGTTTATGCAGCACTGCACGTGGAGATGTGGACGCGCAAGTCGCGCAGATTACGTACATATAAACCTACAAAGTACTGATATAGTAAATTAAAAAATAATAATTTTTGTGTAGTTGTATATTGCAATAATAACGTATGGTTGTCACAAAATCCCACCGCACACCCGGACTTGCCTCAGGCACACCAGTGTGCCGCGGCACACCGTTTGGGAACCACTGCGAATACAAAAAGAAAAAAAAGAAAGAAAGAAAAAAAATATATATATATATATATATAGGGAATCCCTTTCCCATGCCACCCCATCCCGCCCTCTTCCCACCCATCTTGCCATTTCACAGAAAATCATACCTGATGTTTTTTAGCAATCGTCTGAGTTCATCTATATATTATATATATATTATAGCATTACAATTTATAGCATAACAATTTATAGCATAACAATTTATCCACATAAAATACATTCATTCCTTTTTTTTTTTCACATAACATTTCATCTGTTTAAGCTGAATTGCAATTAACTCCTAATAAACCACAATTGCACCAAGGTGTGCGTATATGTACAATCATCATTTACATGAATGATATTACCCGATCAGCAGCTCTTTGAATAGCCTCTAATGTTTCCCCCTTAGCCTTATTAGCAGAAGCGATTGACAGCTCTGAAATGAGTAGGTCATGGAAGGATGATATCCATTGCTTAATAAATAAAGTATGTGGGGGTTTCCATCGTATTACTATTATTTTTTTGGCTGCTGTTAGACCAGCGAAAAGCACCCTTTTCTGATGTGTCTGTCGATCAAGAGAAGAATCATCATTCAACAATACAATATTTGGGAGACAGGGTATGTGAACTCCAATAATCTCAGATACAATGTCAATAACCTGTTTCCAGAACGTTCTTACTGCAGTACATTCATAAACCATGTGTACATATGTGCCAATAGTCTTTTGGCTACAGAGAAGGCATATGGCAACCCAGTCTCACGGCATTTCGTGTTCACCAACACGATTTTTAATCTATTGATTCGTGTTCACCATCACGATTTGCCCCTTTTTTTCGTGTTGCACAGCACGATTTTAAAAGCAATGTATTTCTACTGGTAACGTGTTTCGTGCCTGCAGGCTGCAGCACGTCTTTTTCTCCGGTCGGGTCGTGGAAGACCGGAAGCTGTGTGGTTCATAAAAACATGTTCTTTCTCAATATCAAGCCACAGTTATTGCTTTTATTTTAAATCGTATAATTTCGGACTGTTGTTGTCGTCTGTGAGGAAAATAAATGGGGCTCAGAGCCTCAGGATACTGAAATCTGTATTTTTTAAATCTTTTTTTCCTTCTAATTTGTTATTCTTTTCAAAATAACACACTGTTATTTACTCACCAATAACACACAATTATCCTTGCTTTTATTTATTGGTTTAATTCCATAATCTCGGGCTTTTTTGGCGTCCGTCAGGAACTGAATTTCAAAATAAATATAACAGGAAACAGACGTAGGCATTTCGAGCGATTACCCAAGATCCTCAGCTATGGTTTTAAGCTCGCTGATTGGATGTGTTAGCCGCAATGCATGCTGGGATTTGGTGTTTATATTATATGAAATCCGGAAAACATTTTAAAAGTATAAAATAATACTTAATTCCGAGTGCTCTTGCTTTTGTCTTTGAAAGTCATCACATAACGGCATTGTAATACACGTTTCGGCTGCATTACATATCACAGATCTGCCGTAGTTCTTTATTTAGAGAGCCCTGATGAGAAGACCTTTGGAAAAACTGGAAGAAATGGCGCTGAAACTGAATACTTGACGTGGATCATAAATATATCAACAATTAAACTGCAGATACTGCTGTAAATTTCAGATACATGTTTAGTCTTCTCAAGCACCAACTATCAAATATCTCTCCTGATTGTTGGCACTTGACAATCACCTTACCTGAATTTTACTCAGGTGTAACTAAAGTCTGATTTAAGGGTTGTTTATATTTCACATCATTAATCAGAATCTGCAAAGTAACTCAAGTAAATGCAGTGGAGTAAAAATACCAGGTTAACCTCTGAATTGTAGTGGAGTAGAATTACAAAGTAGCAATGAGCTGTCATGTGGGTATATATTAATGCTGCGCATTATGGACACAAGTGATTTTCACCCATTTATTAATTATATGTTTTACATTTGATAACACCAATGTGTTTAATAATGGAAACTTCTATTTGTGGGAAAAACGAAAACGTTCAGTAGAGACGTCCCATAGAACATTTTGCGAAACACAATAGCCAGCATGTGTAGTTCTGGGGGGGTGTTCGATTCTAGTTTTGGATAATCTGGCGTGGTTTCGTTCCATTTCACACAGCTGTTTGACGCTCTGCGTAAGGACTGTAGTCCTAAACGATAGCTGGGGATTATGGGTAGTGTAGTGTCTTCGGCCATCCTAAACTCAGAAATGTTGACAATCGCAATGATGCTCGAAATGTCCCTTATAGGCCTACGTCTGTTTCCGGTTATTTTTATTTTGAAATTCAGTTCCTGACGGACACCAAAAAAGCCAGAGATTATGGAATTAAACCAATAAATAAAAGCAAGGATAATTGTGTGTTATTGGTGAGTAAATAACAGTGTGTTATTTTGAAAAGAATAACAAATTAGAAGGAAAGAAATATTTAAAAATACAGATTTCAGTATCCTGAGGCTCTGAGCCCCATTTATTTTCCTCACAGACGGCAACAAAAGTCCGAAATTATACGATTTAAAATAAAAGCAATAATTGTGGCTTGATATTGAGTAAGAACATGTTTTTATGAACCACACAGCTTCCGGTCTTCCACGACCCGACCGGAGAAAAAGACGTGCTGCAGCCTGCAGGCACGAAACACGTTACCAGTAGAAATACATTGCTTTTAAAATCGTGCTGTACAACACGAAAAAAAGGGGCAAATCGTGATGGTGAACACGAATCAATAGATTAAAAATCGTGTTGGTGAACACGAAATGCCGTGAGACTGGGTTGCATATGGGGCTTGGAATCATCCTTAATTGACAGCATTTTCTGGTTGACAGGTAATATCTGTGTATCATTTTATACTGTATCAATTGGTGTTTGTGGTTACTTAATTGACAGTTTTGAACATTTCTGTATATATCCATTAATGTTAACAGGTTAATTTAAAATAGTAGGGATCATTTGATAATTTTTACAATAGAAAACATTTTAAGTGTTTTCCAGTATTCTTATGTTTATTGTTGAAAGAAAATCTAACTTTGTTTGCAATACACTATCAAAGTGCTAAGGGATCTTACCTCACTGATCACTGTTTCAGCCAAAGTCTTGTACGCAGTTGATGATGAGTCTGAGAGGTCTGATGTAAATGTTTGGTTGAGACTGAACTGAAGGCCAAGAGTTCCCTCACTGGATGTAGGAGGGTCAGTAGAAGCTGTTGTTGTGGCAGTAGTAGGAGCTGCAGTGGGAGATTTAGTAGGAGCTGCAGTTGGTGCTGCAGTAGGAGCTGCAGTTGGAGCTGCAGTTGGTGATGCAGTTGGAGCTTCAGTAGGAGCTGCAGTTGGAGCTGCAGTTGGTGCTGCAGTTGGGGCTTCAGTATGAGCTGCAGTTGGTGCTGCAGTTGGGGCTTCAGTATGAGCTGCAGTTGGAGCTGCAGTTGGTGCTGCAGTTGGGGCTGCAGTTGGTGCTGCAGTTGGGGCTTCAGTAGGAGCTGCAGTTGAAGCTGTAGTTAGAGCTGCAGTTGGGGCTTCAGTAGGAGCTGCAGTTGGAGCTGCAGTAGAAGAAGCTGTACCAATACAAATGGGTTATCAATTAATCTGACACTTCAAAATGCATATCATTTCAATGGATTTATGACCAGAGTAATAAAGTTTGATAATTTCCAATTTCTTACTTATAGAAATACTGCCTGATATAACTCTCAGGGAGGTAGAGTTGCTTGTTAATGCACTGCTGAGCTGTGAAGTAGCTGTGCTTGATGAAGGAACTGAGCTTGTATTTTTAAATGCAATGGTTGTGTCTGCAACCACCGAGCCACTCCTACAATGAAAACACAGAGAGAGCAAAACCTTTTTTAAAAGCAAGTGACTTGCAAATGTCCAGAAAAAATAAGTAACTTAATAAAATGAATTCTTACGTGAATGAGTTAACAACGGAGCGAACGAAAGATGATCCAAACAGAGTTTTACACACTTTGTTGAGCTGAAAGAATACATTATTATCATTTGCATTGCAAAAATGTAGGTAAATTAAGGAAGTAAGGAGGTATCGAAGGCACATTTCTGATTAATGGTTCCACAATAAAAATTATGAAGAAAAATAAAAAGACCAAAATATGATATACATCACTGGAAGACCTTTATCAATTATATTTAGTCGCTTAATGATACAATGTATTTCAAACTAATTGTTTATCCTCTGATGCTTATTGAATTAAATACATTTTAAGCATACTTTTATTTTATCTTACCTCTTTGACCACTTCTGCAGCCAAGGTCTGGTATGCTGTTGAGGATGAGTTTGAGAGATCTGCTGTAAATGTTTGGTTGAGACTAAACTTTAGTCCAAGGGTTCCCTCATTGGATGTGGTAGAAATTATTGATGCGGTTGTGGTTAAAGGAACTGGTGCAGCAGTGGAAGCGGCTGTTGTGAGTGGAGGTGAGGTGAAGTTGACCAGTGGTGTTGAAGGGGCAACTGTGGTTGGGGTTTGAGTTGGTGCCAAAACAGCTGAAAATAACAATTGTCAAATTAGTTATCATAGCTTTAAAATAATTATTCTTGGCATCACATATTCAGTTTGTGTTTGTAATAAGAAAAAAAAAACATTTGTACATTAGGAGAAATCTTACCTGTTACAGAAATAGAGGATACGTTGACGGTGAGAGACAAATTAGAGCTGGAAGAAGCAGTTGCCAAAGCTGAAGCCACAGATGTGGCATTTGGCAATGTTGTCACGTCATTGAATATCACTTCAGCATCAACCACAACGGATCCTTGACTGTAAGAAACATATTTTTGAAACGTCATTTTTGGTGGTTACCTGGTTGTTTAGCTAAGGCTTCATATCTTTTTTAAAGAAAATAACATTTTCAATTTGTTCAAAACATTCTGAACGTCACCATATAATAGCACAACATTAAAAACAAGTTGTAAACACAGTTTTGTTTCTATTATTAACTAAATTATAAGGAATTCATTAGCAGACAAGTATGAAAACACACTGTTTAAAATGTAGGGCAAGCAATTGTTTTATACCTGGAACTGTTGATGACAGTACGATTAAAGCTGGATCCATATTGTTCTGAATAGACCATGTTGAGCTGTGAATGAATTTGGTTGAAAAACATTAAAACATTTAAGAATAAAGATGAAATAAGAAAATAATCATTTGAAATGAGTGTTTTTTAATAAATGTTCTTGAGTAGCAAAGGATAGTGTAAGACGCAAAAACAGATGAAATATATAATATGAACTTACCGCTGTGGTCACTTTGTTATTTAGTTCAAGGAACGCTGGTGACGATTTGTTTGCAAGTTGAGGAGTAAAAGTTTCTTGCAACTTAATTCCCAACTTAAATGTGGGCTCTGTTGTGGTAGTAGTTGTAGTTGGAGAGCTAGTAGTTGTGATGCTTGGTGGTGCTGATGTTCCAGCGACAGGCGGAGTGCTTGCATTACCTTGAAATAAGGGAATATTTATTGGAAATAAATATAACATTACACCAAAAAAGGTTGCTTTACTATATATACATTTCAGCCAGTGATAGAGGTCCAATAATGAAAAAGACTGATGCTACATGTTTGGTGTATCTCACATACAAAATAAAATGAAAACAAATAATTAATTATGGACTAGTGGTATAATAATCATTAAGTTAATACAAAATATAGTATATCCATTGGGGAGAGCATGTATTACCAGGCAAGGGCATTGTTGTAACTGGTGGTGAAGTAATGTTGACTGATGGTGAGGTTGGGTTGACTGGTGATGTAAGGTTGACTGGTGGTGATGTCATGCTGACAGATGGTGAAGTTGGGTTGACTGATGGTGAAGTAATGTTGACTGGTTGTGATGTTGGGTTTACTGGTGATGTAATGTTGACTGGTGGGGATGTCATGTTTACTGATGGTGAGGTTGGGTTGAATGGTGAAATAATTTTGACTGGTGATGAGGTTGGGTTAACTGGTGATGTAATATTGACTGGTGGTGATGTCAGGTTTACTGAAGGTGAAGTTGGGTTGACTGATGGTGAAGTAATGTTGACTGATGGTGAGGTTGGGTTAACTGGGGATGTAATGTTGACTGGTGATGAGGTTGGGTTGACTGCTGATGTAATATTGACTGGTGGTGATGTCATGTTTACTGATGGTGAAGTTGGATTGACTGATGGTGAGGTTGGGTTGACTGGTGATGTAAGTTTGACTGGTAATGTCATGTTTACTGATGGTGAAGTTGGGTTGACTGGTGATGTAAGGTTGACTGGTGGTGATGTCATGTTGACTAGTGGTGAAGTTGGGTTGACTGATGGAGAAGTAATGTTGACTGAAGGTGAGGTTGGGTTGACTGGTGATGTCATGTTTACTGATGGTGAGGTTGGGTTAACTGGGGATGTCATGTTTACTGATGGTGAGGTTGGGTTAACTGGGGATGTAATGTTGACAGATGGTGAAGTTGGGTTAACTGGTGAAGTAATGTTGACTGATGGTGAAGTAATGTTGACTGGTGGTGATGTAATGTTGACTGGTGGTGATGTTGGGTTGACTGGTGATGTAATGTTGACTGGTGGGGATGTCATGTTTACTGATGGTGAGGTTGGGTTAACTGGTGATGTAATGTTGACTGGTGATGAGGTTGGGTTGATTGGTGATGTCATGTTTACTGATGGTGAGGTTGGGTTGAATTGTGAATTAATGTTGACTGATGGTGAGGTTGGGTTGACTGGTGGCGATGTCATGCTGACAGACGGTGAAGTTGGGTTAACTGGGGATATAATGTTGACTCGTGGTGATGTCATGTTTATTGATGGTGAAGTTGGGTTGACTAGTAGTGAAGTAATGTTGACTGGTGGTGATGTTGGGTTGACTGGTGATGTAATATTGACTCGTGGTGAAGTAATGTTGACTGGTGTTGATGTTGGGTTGACTGGTGATGTAATGTTGACTGGTGGGGATGTCATGTTTACTGATGGTGAGGTTGGGTTGAATGGTGATATAACGTTGACTGGTGATGAGGTTGGGTTGACTGGTGATGTAATATTGACTTGTGGTGATGTCATGGTTACTGAAGGTGAAGTTGGGTTGACTGATGGTGAAGTAATGTTGACTGATGGTGAGGTTGGGTTAACTGGTGATGTAAGGTTGACTGGTGTTGATGTCATGCTGACAGATGGTGAAGTTGGGTTAACTGGGGATGTAATGTTGACTGGTGATGAGGTTGGGTTGACTGGTGATGTAATATTTACTGATGGTGAAGTTGGATTGACTGATGGTGAAGTAATGTTGACTGATGGTGAGGTTGGGTTGGCTGGAGTTGATGTCATGTTAACTGATGGTGAAGTTGGATTGACTGATGGTGATGTCATGCTGACAGATGGTGAAGTTGGGTTAACTGGTGATGTAATATTGACTGGTGGTGATGTCATGTTTACTGAAGGTGAAGTTGGGTTGACTGATGGTGAAGTAATGTTGACTGATGGTGAGGTTGGGTTAACTGGGGATGTAATGTTGACTGGTGATGAGGTTGGGTTGACTGCTGATGTAATATTTACTGGTGGTGATGTCATGTTTACTGATGGTGAAGTTGGATTGACTGATGGTGAGGTTGGGTTGACTGGTGTTGTAATATTGACTGGTGGTGATGTCATGTTTACTGATGGTGAAGTTGGGTTGACTGGTGATGTAAGTTTGACTGGTAATGTCATGTTTACTGATGGTGAAGTTGGGTTGACTGGTGATGTTGGGTTGACTGGTGATGTAAGGTTGACTGGTGGTGATGTCATGTTGACTGGTGGTGATGTTGGGTTGACTGGTGATGTAAGTTTGACTGGTAATGTCATGTTTACTGATGGTGAAGTTGGGTTGACTGATGGAGAAGTAATGTTGACTGAAGGTGAGGTTGGGTTGACTGGTGATGTCATGTTTACTGATGGTGAGGTTGGGTTAACTGGGGATGTCATGTTTACTGATGGTGAGGTTGGGTTAACTGGGGTTGTCATGTTTACTGATGGTGAGGTTGGGTTAACTGGGGATGTAATGTTGACAGATGGTGAAGTTGGGTTAACTGGTGAAGTAATGTTGACTGATGGTGAAGTAATGTTGACTGGTGGTGATGTAATGTTGACTGATGGTGATGTTGGGTTGACTGGTGATGTAATGTTGACTGGTGGGGATGTCATGTTTACTGATGGTGAGGTTGGGTTAACTGGTGATGTAATGTTGACTGGTGATGAGGTTGGGTTGATTGGTGATGTCATGTTTACTGATGGTGAGGTTGGGTTGAATTGTGAATTAATGTTGACTGATGGTGAGGTTGGGTTGACTGGTGGCGATGTCATGCTGACAGACGGTGAAGTTGGGTTAACTGGGGATATAATGTTGACTCGTGGTGATGTCATGTTTATTGATGGTGAAGTTGGGTTGACTAGTAGTGAAGTAATGTTGACTGGTGGTGATGTTGGGTTGACTGGTGATGTAATATTGACTCGTGGTGAAGTAATGTTGACTGGTGGTGATGTTGGGTTGACTGGTGATGTAATGTTGACTGGTGGGGATGTCATGTTTACTGATGGTGAGGTTGGGTTGAATGGTGATATAACGTTGACTGGTGATGAGGTTGGGTTGACTGGTGATGTAATATTGACTTGTGGTGATGTCATGGTTACTGAAGGTGAAGTTGGGTTGACTGATGGTGAAGTAATGTTGACTGATGGTGAGGTTGGGTTAACTGGTGATGTAAGGTTGTCTGGTGTTGATGTCATGCTGACAGATGGTGAAGTTGGGTTAACTGGGGATGTAATGTTGACTGGTGATGAGGTTGGGTTGACTGGTGATGTAATATTTACTGATGGTGAAGTTGGATTGACTGATGGAGAAGTAATGTTGACTGATGGTGAGGTTGGGTTGGCTGGAGTTGATGTCATGTTAACTGATGGTGAAGTTGGATTGACTGATGGTGATGTCATGTTGACTGATGATGAGGTTGGGTTGACTGGTGATGTAAGGTTGACTGGTGGTGATGTCATGCTGACAGATGGTGAAGTTGGGTAGACTGTAGTGTTGCACGGTGTACCGATACTTGAAAGGTACCGCGATACCCTGCCGTTAAAAACGGTACGATTCCTCCGTTTCATTAGTATCGGTACTTTAAGAATGACGGGGGAAAGTACTCCCGTGAAAAAGCTCTGTTTTATTAAGAGCCGTGTGTGTTCAGCGCTCTGCTTCCACTCCCTGCACTGCAGTCGTGCCTGCAGTCCCGCTCCTCTCAAACACGCTCTAAGTCCCTCCCCTCTCTCGTGCACGCGGCCACGCGCTAGCTGCCAGAGCATGTGAGAAAACGAGAAGCATGGCTGCAAGTGGGAGTGCAACTGCCGCTGTGCCTCGGCTTGTTGACTAAAAAGACACCAGAAGTCTGTGAACGGGCCGTTCAGGTGTTCAGAGCAGAGCTCCCTGTCGGAGCGGCAGAGCTCCCTGTCGGAGCGGCAGAGCGTGATGTGCACTGAAAAGTTTTTCTGTCGCAATATTATCGTTGAGCAAACTTAACTAGCAAACTAGCATCACTATTTGCTAACGTTAGCTTTAGCCTTCGTTTTCTATTAGTTTTTTTCATAGGCTATACACGGAAGTGGTATAAGTATATATCTTGTACTTGAGTAAAAGTAGAAGTACCCAGGTCTTGTACTTGAGTTAAAGTAGAAGTACCAGAATGTAGGAACAATCCTGCAATCAAAATGTTCCTCAAATAAAAGTACAAAAGTATTATCATCAACATATAGTTAAAGTAGCGACAGTAAAAGTAGAAATACTCAGGTCTTGTACTAGAAGCACCAGAGTGTAGGAATACTCTGTTACATTAAAAGTACTGCATTCAAAATGTTCCTCAAGTAAAAGTATTCATTGTGCAGATTGGTCCATTTCAGAATAATATATATGATATGTTTTATAATGATTGATCATGAAAGTGTTCTCAAAGCTGGTGAAGGTGCAGCTAGTTTGAATGACTTTGTAGACTGCAGGGTAGCTTGTGGATTTACTCCAGGTGGAACTAAAGTCTGATTTAACACTTGATTAGATTTCACATCATTCCTCCACATCCGTGAAGTAACTAAAGGGATTAATACATGTAGTGGAGGAGAAGTACACCATGTACCTCTGAACTGTAGTGGATTAGAAGTACAAAGTAGCAAAAGAAACATTTAAATACTTAAATAAAGTACAAGTATCTCAAAATTGTACCCAAGTAGTACTTGAGTTTATGAACTTAGTTACTTTACACCAGTGGCTATACAGATAGAAAGAATAAGCCTTGCACAGAGGCATGAAAATACATTTTCAAAATGCTCAACAGTGCTGCCAAAATGTTAAACTCACTGCTACACAATTAAAATAAATGCTTTTATATATATTTATATTAGATGTGACTCTTAGGCGTTTCTGTTCTTAGTAACACTGCTGCTTTAGTTGTTCTGACTGCTAAAATCCTCTGTTATTCCTAATTTTAAAGCCGATATTCCGTGGGGTCGGGGGGCTCGGATCCTTGTCACCTTTTTCATACCTGATGAGTTTGCATCCCTGATTATATTTAAGACTGTTTCCCTTTTTTTAAGAAAAGTATCGAAAAAGAATCGGAATCGCAATTCTTGACTTGGTATCGGTATCGAAACCAAAATGTTGGTATCGTGACAACACTACTGGTGATGTAATGTTGACTGGTGGGGATGTCATGTTTACTGATGGTGAGGTTGGGTTGAATGGTGATATAACGTTGACTGGTGATGAGGTTGGGTTGACTGGTGATGTAATATTGAATTGTGGTGATGTCATGTTTACTGAAGGTGAAGTTGGGTTGACTGATGGTGAAGTTGGGTTCACTGGTGATGTAATGTTGACTGATGGTGAAGTAATGTTGGCTGGTGTTGATGTCATGTTTACTGATGGTGAGGTTGGGTTGACTGATGGTGATGTCATGTTTACTGATGGTGAAGTTGGGTTGACTGGTAATGTAAGGTTGACTGGTGGTGATGTCATGCTGACAGATGGTGAAGTTGGGTTAACTGGGGATGTAATGTTGACTGGTGGTGATGTCATGTTTACTGATTGTGAAGTTGGGTTGACTGATGGTGAAGTAATGTTGACTGATGGTTAGGGTTGGGTACCGAGAACCGGTTCCGGTTCGGAACTGGTTCCAACATTTCGATTCCAATGGCATCATTTAGAAATGTGAATTTCGGTTCCGCTTTTCGATTCCTGAGGAAATGTTTCTCGCCGCTCTCCGTAGCCTACTGCATGACTGCAGCGGGGCGGGAAATGTAGCGTTGTATCTACATTTCCTACAGTGTAACCTGAGACCAGGGCCCTTTCTCATTTCATCAAATCCCCCTCCTCAACTCCTCGACTCCTCGGTCCTCCGGTAGTGACCCGGAAATGAATTTCAGCGCACCATGTTGAAGGACATCTCATTTCTCTAAATGCAATTCGAGGACCGAGGATCGAGCGTCGAGGAGGCTCTCTGGAGGAGCTATAACCGAGGATACACTGATGGGTCCTCCACGGTCCTCCACGGCTGCTTCGTGGATGCATTTCCGGCAACAGAGATGTTTCAAAGACTCGTGACGCACGGCCGGACTTATCTCAGCCAATGACAGCTCTGCATGCATCCCCTGGATATTATTTTATTAACTGCTTTCATCGCGACGCGATGTTTACAGTGAGAACAGCTGTGAGGTCCGTGCAGAAAGCAGAGCAGTGTGTATAATATATATCACTCAGTAGAACAGGCCTACTTTTGCTTTAGTTTAGTAGATATCTACAAACAAAGAGTCGATATTTTTCTAAAACCATTTAGTGCTTCACAATAAAATACACCACGGCTGTAGCCTGTTTTAGGAGCTGTATATGCGTGTGTGTGTGTGGTGTAGGTGTGTGTGGTACAGTGTGTGCGTCGATGCAGCAGACAGACAGATGTCAGTTGGTTTGGTGTCCTCTGCTTACTTTTAATACTTGTAAATAAAACGTTTGGCCCGTAATTTATTTTCCACATTGTAACGACCAGAGAGGGGGGGGGGATATATCCAGTCTCTGATAGTGTTACGTTATTATGAGAGTGCTCTGCTTGATTCTGAAATTGTATATATTTATATACATATATATATGTGTGTGTGTGTGTCCGCATCTGTAGCCATTATTGTCTCATTATACCGCACTGTGAATGAATCAAAGTAAATATATAAGTCGTCATGAACACATCTGTCCATCAGACAGAGGGCTGCTGTGCCTCCTGTCATCATTAATGGACGTCTCTTTAAAATGACCACTCAGAGGAGAGGAGTTCTCATTTCTCTAACCGCCTGCTGCTTCCCCTCCTCTCTCCTCGGGACTAAGTATCGAGGATAGGAGTCGAGGAGGGGAGTCGAGGAGGGGAGTTCGAGAAATGAGAAAGGGCCCAGGGCGGGCCCGTCGCACTGGCATTATAAATGTTCGCCTAGGGTGCCAGATCTGTGGAGGCGCTGCGCTGACAGCTCTGGGAGAAAAAATAAATGTTTTGACCGTTGGTGCTCATCCTAATTTTCGGCCTTGATGTAACAACATTCATAATTAAGTAAATGTAACACCCTTTTCATCCCAGTTACACTTTTCATTTGCCCTGTACGATGGGCGCTGCAAGTGATGAAAATGGGGGATGTTGGCTTATCTGGCAACCGCAGTTCACAGCCAAAGTGCGCGTGAGCGAGGGAGAAAGGCAGGGTGCACTGGAACCGGCGCTGTTGTTATTAGCATCTGGTGCTAGCTGCTCTAACGGAAGAAGAAGATGTTTCTCCAATGTTGTGGAGGAGAGTCCTCTCCAGTCAGACTGAGGCTGATAACTACAGCTCAGTGAGGTAAAGGACTCTGAGTGTTTAGATAGTTCACTTTAGTCTAAGTTATCTCAGTGGGTCTCAAACGTTTTGATCACAATTTATGTAAACACATATTTCCAAGGCACTCTTTTATAATTATTGGGATAAAACAGGTTTGAAATCATTCCAATGTATACTATAGGACAGTAAACCAGACATATCGTTTTAAACTGGAGAGATAAAAAAATATGCATAAATAAAATAGTAAAATAAGATATGAATGAACAACAAAAATAAAATGCGTTACATGTAGGCTATTTGTTATTTAATTCATAAAATGTAAACCGATCTTTTTCATATGGGTGTTTAGAGTTGTACCCCCTAGATCTAGTCTCTAGTAATTCTGCGTGTGCATCAAAATGTTCAAACATTTCTTCCCGGTATGCCTGAGAAGGCAGATATGCTTGTTTTTCTCAACAAGAACTGTTTTTAAAAGTTGGACTGTTGCACTGTTGTAGCTTCAGTGGTTCTCAGGTTAAAGTTACATAGCAGTGAATATAAACAGACTGATTCATGTGAATATTACTTTAAACTAACCTGTGTAAAAGTTTCTCGAATAAATGTAATTTTTTTGGTGGAAGAAGCATGTATAATTTTTTTACCATGCCCCTCAAAGAATCGGAATCGAGAACCGTTAAGAACCGGAATCGAAAAGTAGAATCGGAATCGGAATCGTGGAAATTCAAACGATATCCATCCCTACTGATGGTGAGGTTTGGTTGACTGGTGATGTAAGGTTGACTGATGGTGAAGTAATGTTGGCTGGTGTTGATATCATGTTAACTGTTGGTGAGGTTGGGTTTACTGGTGATGTAATGTTGACTGATGGTGAAGTAATGTTGGCTGGTGTTGATATCATGTTAACTGTTGGTGAGGTTGGGTTTACTGGTGATGTAATATTGACTGGTGGTGATGTCATGCTGACAGATGGTGAAGTTGGGTTAACTGGGGATGTAATGTTGACTGGTGATGAGGTTGGGTTGACTGGTGATGTAATATTGACTGGTGGTGATGTCATGTTTGCTGATGGTGAAAATGGGTTTACTGATGGTGAAGTAATGTTGACTGATGGTGAGGTTGGGTTGACTGGTGATGTAAGGTTGACTTGTGGTGATGTCATGCTGACAGATGGTGAAGTTGGGTTAACTGGGGATATAATGTTGACTCGTGGTGATGACATGTTTACAGATGGTGAAGTTGGGTTGACTGGTGGTGAAGTTGGGTTGACTGGTGATGTAATGTTGACTCGTGATGTTGGGTTGACTGATGGTGAAGTTGGGTTGACTGATGGTGAGGTGGGGTTGGCTGGTGATGTCATGTTGACTGGTTGTGATGTCATGTTGGGAAGTGGTGATGTCATGTTGACTGGTGATGAGGTGGGATTGAATGGTGATGAGGTGAAGTTTGCTGGAAGTGAGGTGATGTTGTGTGGTGTTGGGTTGACTGGTGATGTAATATTGACTGGTGGTGATGTCATGCTGACAGATGGTGAAGTTGGGATGACTGATTGTGAAGTAATGTTGACTGGTGTTGAAGTAATGTTGACTGTTGATGCCATATTGACTGGTGGTGAAGTAATGTTGGGAAGTGGTGATGTCAAATTGACTTCCATTGAGGTGGGGTTTACTGGCGAGGTCATATTACCTGGAGCTGAAGTAATTATTACTGGTGATGAGGTGGGGTTGGCTGGTGATGTCATGTTGACTGGTTGTGATGTAATGTTGGGAAGTGGTGATGTCATGTTGACTGGTCATGAGGTGGGGTTGACTGGTGATGTCATGTTGACTGGTGGTGAAGTAAGGTTGACTGGTGGATATGTCATGTTGAGAGGTGATGATGTCATGTTGACTGGTGATGAGGTGGGATTGACATCAACATCAGTCATGATGACTGATGTTGATGTCATGTTTACTGGTGTTTAAGTCATATTTACTTGTGAAGAGGTGGGGTTGAACGGTGATGTCATATTTTCTGGTGGTGAAGTAAAGTTTACTGGTGGTGAAGTAATGATGAGAAGTGGTGATGTCATGTTGACTGGTGATGAGGTTGGGTTGACTGGTGATGTCATGTTTACTGATGGTGAAGTATTTTTGACTGATGGTGAGGTTGGGTTGAATGGTGATGTAAGGTTGACTGGTGGTGATGTCATGGTGACAGATGGTGAAGTTGGGTTGACTGGTGGTGAAGTAATGTTGAATGGTGGTGATGTTGGGTTGACTGGTGATGTAATGTTGACTGTTGGTGAAGTTGGGTTGACTGATGGTGAAGTAATGTTGAATGGTGGTGATGTTCGGTTAACTGGTGATGTCATATTGACTGGTGGTGATGTCTTGTTTACTGATGGTGAAGTTGGATTGACTGGTGATATAAGCTTGACTGGTGGTGATGTCATGCTGATAGATGGTGAAGTTGGGTTAACTGGGAAAGTAATGTTGACTGGTGATGTTGGGTTGACTGGTGATGTAAGGTTGATTGGTGATGTCATGTTTACTGATGGTGAAGTAATGTTGACTGATGGTGAGGTTGGGTGGAAGTGGTGATGTCATGTTGACTGGTGATGAGGTTGGGTTGACTGTAGGGCTGCAACAAACGACTAATTTGATAGTCGATTAATCTATCGATTAATGAAACGATTAATCGACTATTCGGACTATTATGCCTTGCACAATTTCTCAAACGCTCTTATTTAGTCATTAACTTTTAGATGTAGCTTGAGGTTGTTTTAGGCATGTGGAAACTCACAATGAAGACAATAAAGATGAATACTTGATTAAAAAATACATATTATTAAATTAACTAAACAAATTGTTTACAAAATGAACATTGCTTTTCATTTAAATTAAATAAATAATATTTCACATCAAAAGAAACAACAGTGTTTTAGCAAATAATAAATAATGTGATAACAGAATTGTAAACAGCTGAAACTTTAACAAACAAACTAATTCAGTTACCTCAAATCATTACCCCATGTTTATATAATTGAGTTAGCTCTGTGTGTTGCTGCTAGCATACATAACACCTGACGTGAAAACGTTACTCGTGGACGGGGCTACAGAGCTGCTGGAAAGACAGTGGAACCCGGTGCATTCCTCCGTCTGGATGTGGAGCACTTTTGATAAATGTTTAGACACATTGCTCGTGTTACCTCCCTTACATGATAAACTGTTATTGCACTTTAGGCAACGAGCATCGAGTTGTAAAGTTTAACCACACCTCGGAGTGCGTTCTCTCCGCCATCTCCGCAGTGTGTTGCTGCATGGAGCAGCTGCGCGTGTGTAAACTGCCCCGCCCCCTCGCACACAGACCAGGGAGAGAGATCTCGTCTGATCGAAAATACATCATAGACGCATTTGTTTGTCTTTTTACATATTATAAACGAGCTGGCCACACTAAGACTGCGATATAATGTTTTTGTATCAATAATATATGACATATATTTTTTAAATGTCTCCAGTACCAATAACGTTGTAGCTTAGCGGCGCGTAAAACGCACGTGATGACGTCACCAACTAATCGACGACTGAATTAGTTGGCAACTAATTTGGTAATCAATTAAGTCGATTAGTTGTTGCACCCCTAGTTGACTGGTGATGCCATGTTGAATGGTGGTAAAGTAAAGTTGCCTGATGGTGAAGTAATGTTGACTGGTGCTGTCATGTTGATTTGTGATGAGGTGGGATTGACTGGTGTTGAAGTAATGTTGACTGTTGATGCCATATTGACTGGAGTTGAAGTAATATTGGGAAGTGGTGATGTCAAGTTGACTTCGATTGAGGTGGGGTTTACTGGCGAGGTCATATTACCTGGGGCTGAAGTAACGTCAATTGCTGGTGATGAAGTCATGTTGACAGGTGCTGATGTCATGTTGACTGGTGATGAAGTAAAGTTGACTGGTGGCGATGTCATGTTGATTGGTGATGAGGTGGGGTTGACTGGTGATGTCATGTTTACTGATGGTGAAGTTGAGTTGACTGGTGTTGAAGTAATGTTGACTGGTGTTGATGTCATGTTTACTGATGGTGAAGTCATGTGTACTGATGGTGAAGTTGGGTTGACTGATGGTGAGGTTGGGTTGACTGGTGATGTTGGGTTGACTGGTGATGTCATGTTTACTGATGGTGAAGTAATGTTGACTGATGGTGAGGTTGGGTTGACGGGTGATGTCATGTTTACTGATTATGAAGATGGGTTGATTGGTGATGTAATATTGACTGGTGGTGATATCATGTTGACAGATGGTGAAGTTGGGTTGACTGGTGATGTAATATTGACTGGTGGTGATGTCATGTTTTCTGAAGGTGAAGTTGGGTTGACTGATGGTGAAGTAATGTTGACTGATGGTGAAGTAATATTGACTGGTGCTGTCATGTTGATTTGTGATGAGGTGGGATTGACTGGTGTTGAAGTAATGTTGACTGTTGATGCCATATTGACTGGTGGTGAAGTAATGTTGGGAAGTGGTGATGTAAAATGGACTTCTATTGAGGTGGGGTTTACTGGTGAGGTCATATAACCTGGAGCTGAAGTCATTATTACTGGTGATGAGGTGGGGTTGGCTGGTGATGTCATGTTGACTGGCTGTGATGTCATGTTGGGAAGTGGTGATGTCATGTTGACTGGTCATGAGGTGGGGTTGACTGGTGATGTCATGTTGACTGGTGGTGAAGTAAGGTTGACTGGTGGCGATGTCATGTTGAGAGGTGATGATGTCATGTTGACTGGTGATGAGGTGGGATTGATTTGTGGTGAAGTCATGATGACTGATGTTGATGTCATGTTTACTGGTGTTGAAGTAATATTTACTTGTGATGAGGTGGGGTTGAACGGTGATGTCATATTTTCTGGTGGTGAAGTAAAGTTTACTGGTGGTGAAGTAATGTTGAGAAGTGGTGATGTCATGTTGACTGGTGATGAGGTCGGGTTGACTGGTGATGTAAGGTTGACTGGTGGGGATCTCATGCTGACAGATGGTGAAGTTGGGTTGACTGGTGATGAGGTCGGGATGACTGGTGATGTCATGTTGAATGGTGGTAAAGTAAAGTTGCCTGATGGTGAAGTAATGTTGACTGGTGCTGTCATGTTGATTTCTGATGAGGTGGGATTGACTGGTGTTGAAGTAATGTTGACTGTTGATGCCATATTGACTGGTGGTGAAGTAATGTTGGGAAGTGGTGATGTCAAATTGACTTCTATTGAGGTGGGGTTTACTGGTGAGGTCATATAACCTGGAGCTGAAGTAATTATTACTGGTGATGAGGTGGGGTTGGCTGGTGATGTAATGTTGACTGGTGGTGAAGTAAGGTTGACTGGTGGAGATGTCATGCTGACAAATGGTGAAGTTGGGTTAACTGGTGATGTAATATTGACTGGTGGTGATGTCATGTTTACTGATGGTGACGTTGGGTTGACTGATGGTGAAGTAATGTTGACTGATGATGAGGTTGGGTTGACTGGTGATGTCATGTTGACTGGTGATGAGGTTGGGTTGACTGGTGATGCTATATTGATTGGTGGTGAAGTAATATTGGGAAGTGGTGATGTCAAGTAGACTTCGATTGAGGTGGGGTTTACTGGCGAGGTCATATTACCTGGGGCTGAAGTAGGGGTGGGCGATATGACGATATATATCGTCGTGACGATATTAGGTCTCCACGATATGCTTTTTCAGAGATATCGTCCTATCGTGATAAAAAAAAAAAAAAATACATTTGAAAAAAAATAAATAGCGGGAGGGGAAGAGGCTCTCCGTGCGCGGCGCAGGGGGCTATGACAGCGGACGGAGAGCCTCTTCCCCTCCCGCTCCCCCAGCCTCACTTACTGATTTTAATTTCACCATATATCAAGCCCGATCGATTTCACAATGTCAGCGCACCTCTGCTTGCGCTCAGTCCGAGTTGTTTGACAGGCTCCCAAAGTCCCCGCCCCCTTTCTTTGCAGCGAGCAACCATAGGGCAGGCATTTCATAAAGGGGCTCCTTATGAAAAGACTAGCAAACGGTGGAAAGACATAACTGACGCTGTGGTGTTTTATGTTTTTCCCTTCAGTTATGCTAAAGTCTTTTATTACACTTCAAGTCTACTCTAAAGTTTACATTTTAATTATTTGGCACTGACTTTTCCTCATTGATGTTTTATGTTTTACTTAGTTATGTTTTACCCTCCTTTTCATGTTTATTGATGTTCACTGCTCACTGCTCACTTGTTCATTCAGGGTTTCATTTCTGAAATAAAACCAGCTTGAAATGCTATTTTGGTCTGTTACTCCTTTTTGTTTTAGTTTCTGTTAACAGTACAAGCACCTACAAGGTAAGTAACTTGAAAAATAACCATAATTAAAACTGCGGTCGCACTTGTGCGCGCAGTGATGAGCGGATCCTCGCGTCCGTGCGCCTGTCGGGGAGGGTTGCTGGTCCCCCCCCTCAGTCCTCTGAGATGAGCCGTTTGTCATGTCTCTAAATTGTTTACCTGACTTTGCGTTCCTTTGTTTCTGACCAGGAAATCTTAGGCATGTGCGCCAACTGTGTTAGGGTTAGGGTTAGGGTTAGGGTTAACCCTAACCCTAACTCTAACCCTAACCATATATGCCGACAGTGAAGAATAAACATATTTATAACTAGTTTAGCTAGCTCCAGAGGTAGATGGAATAGCTAAGTGTGTTTGGTCTAACTGTTAGTGTGTGTTTTGCTCAGCTCCGCAGTCCGTCACAGCAAACATTTAAATGTAAACCTAAGACGCAAAGAAGTCCAAGATAACAGATAAATATAAACAACCATAATGTAGATTCAATGATATGAGAGAAGTTGTAGATTAAGTGTAGACAGTATTTAAAAAAAGACAATGTTAACAGAAATGTAATAAGTATATACAGTATTATGCAAAATGACAAGTACTACATGGCACACAGATGTAATTTTTTAATTATAAGTAAAAGTATGTAAGGCTGAAGTGACAGCAGTGATGAGCATTTAGATTAATGACGGGCATATTTATCGACTGAACATGCTCATTTTCTACAGTAATGTGTCTGACCCTCCACTGATGCTGTATACTAAGTTTGGCGTTGAAAAAGAAAACATGGACATTTAAGGTAATATTTCACTGTTTTTAAGATTATGGTAATTTAAAAAAAATGAAGAAGTTGGAGCTTTGGGGTTCCAGGACATAATATGTAGAGTAGGTCCACCCGAATAAGTGGGCAAAATGTCAGGTCATTCGGAGTTACGGTGCCACTTTGTAAAGGTTTCCAAACATGGAAATGTAGTAGTTTGGATGAATTTGTGACATGTAAATCGTCAACAATGGTGTATTCGCTGTTAGCTTACGACCTCCACGAGTAATTTTTCAAAAATGTGCTCCTCAATTAAGTATCATATTGGATAGGGGCTGAACCTGTCCTGCATTGGAATTTTTCCGATCATTCCCCTAGGAGGAGTTTGCAAGAACGTGCGTAAAATGGCTGAAAAACGCAAATTTTTCAAAATGGCCGACTTTCTGGGGGGTGGAGCTAATGGAAAGCAATTTGAAATATGTGTGCAATCATAATAGCAATATGTCTACAGCGTTTCATGAATATCGGAATAACTATATCCGAGTAGTTTAGAGTAATTTGCGACATGTAAATCGTCAAAAATGGTGTATTCGCTGTTAGCTTACGACCTCCACGAGTAATTTTTCAAAAATGTGCTCCTCAATTAAGTATCATATGGGATAGGGGCTAAACCTGTCCTGCATTGGAATTTTTCCGATCATTCCCCTAGGAGGAGTTCGCAAGAACGTGCGTAAAATGGCTGAGAAACGCACATATTTCAAAATGGCTGACTATTTGGGGGGCGGGGCTAATAGAATGTATGTACAAATATGTCCGAAATTCCATGAGGAATGTCTGTGCTAAAATTCGTGAAGTTCTGAGACTTATATGTGACTACCACACAATAGGGGGCGCTAGTGAGCAGTATTTTTGAAAAATTCCTTTTTTTTTATACATTCTTGAAAAGGTCGTGGGCGGTGATGCGTGTCCCAAGTTTTGCGTACCGAAACACATTTAAGCACATCGTCATAAAAAAAAAAAGTACAGGCCACGCCCACAATTATCATTCGTTGTGACACTTTCAATATAAGTCCATACTCATCCCCAAAGTATGTCTAAACAAAAAAAAAAAGATTTAGTCCATCATTTCACGAGTTATACATTTGTCATGTTTTTGGCGCCCCCTATAGTCCAAAATGGATATTACTTTTTGTGCTTATTCCTCAATACAGACTGAACTTTACCACCAAAATGTGTGTTTCTTTGGTGCATTGTTGATGAATTATGAGCATTTCTATCTAAGCCCCGCCTTTTTGCGAACACGTTTAGAGTACTGACGGCCACATTTATCGACTGAACATGCTCATTCCCTACGATAATGTGTCTGACCCTCCGGCGATACTGTATACTGAGTTTGGTGTTGAAAAACCAAAATTTGAAATGTAAGTGAATATTTCACTGTTTTTAACATTATGGTAATTAAAAAAAAATGAAGGAGGTGGAGCTTTGGGGTTCCTGGACATAATATGTAGAGTAGGTCCACCCGAATAAGTGGGCAAAATTTCAGGTAATTCTGAGTTACGGTGCCACTTTGTAAAGGTTTCCAAAAATGGAAATGTAGTAGTTTGGATGAATTTGTGACATGTAAATCGTCAAAAATGGTGTATTCGCTGTTAGCTTAAGACCTCCACGAGTAATTTTTCAAAAATGTGCTCCTCAATTAAGTATCATATGGGATAGGGGCTGAACCTGTCCTGCATTGCAATTTTTCCGATCATTCCCCTAGGAGGAGTTTGCAAAAACGTGCGTAAAATGGCTGAAAAACGCACATTTTTCAAAATGGCCGACTTTCTGGGGGGCGGAGCTAATGAAAGGCAATTTGAAATATGTGTGAAATCATAATAGGAATATGTATACAGCGTTTGGTGAATATCGGAATAACTATATCCGAGTAGTTTAGAGTAATTTGCGACATGTAAATCGTCAAAAATTATGTATTCGCTGTTAGCTTACGACCTCCACGAGTACTTTTTCAAAAATGTGCTCCTCAATTAAGTATCATATGGGATAGGGGCTAAACCTGTCCTGCATTGGAATTTTTCCGATCATTCCCCTAGGAGGAGTTCGCAAGAACGTGCGTAAAATGGCTGAGAAACGCACATATTTCAAAATGGCTGACTATTTGGGGGGCGGGGCTAATAGAATGTATGTACAAATATGTCCGAAATTCCATGAGGAATGTCTGTGCTAAAATTCGTGAAGTTCTGAGACTTATATGTGACTACCACACAATAGGGGGCGCTAGTGAGCAGTATTTTTGAAAAATTCCTTTTTTTTTATACATTCTTGAAAAGGTCGTGGGCGGTGATGCGTGTCCCAAGTTTTGCGTACCGAAACACATTTAAGCACATCGTCATAAAAAAAAAAGTACAGGCCACGCCCACAATTATCATTCGTTGTGACACTTTCAATATAAGTCCATACTCATCCCCAAAGTATGTCTAAACAAAAAAAAAAGATTTAGTCCATCATTTCACGAGTTATACATTTGTCATGTTTTTGGCGCCCCCTATAGTCCAAAATGGATATTACTTTTTGTGCTTATTCCTCAATACAGACTGAACTTTACCACCAAAATGTGTGTTTCTTTGGTGCATTGTTGATGAATTATGAGCATTTCTATCTAAGCCCCGCCTTTTTGCGAACACGTTTAGAGTACTGACGGCCACATTTATCGACTGAACATGCTCATTCCCTACGATAATGTGTCTGACCCTCCGGCGATACTGTATACTGAGTTTGGTGTTGAAAAACCAAAATTTGAAATGTAAGTGAATATTTCACTGTTTTTAACATTATGGTAATTAAAAAAAAATGAAGGAGGTGGAGCTTTGGGGTTCCTGGACATAATATGTAGAGTAGGTCCACCCGAATAAGTGGGCAAAATTTCAGGTAATTCTGAGTTACGGTGCCACTTTGTAAAGGTTTCCAAAAATGGAAATGTAGTAGTTTGGATGAATTTGTGACATGTAAATCGTCAAAAATGGTGTATTCGCTGTTAGCTTAAGACCTCCACGAGTAATTTTTCAAAAATGTGCTCCTCAATTAAGTATCATATGGGATAGGGGCTGAACCTGTCCTGCATTGCAATTTTTCCGATCATTCCCCTAGGAGGAGTTTGCAAAAACGTGCGTAAAATGGCTGAAAAACGCACATTTTTCAAAATGGCCGACTTTCTGGGGGGCGGAGCTAATGAAAGGCAATTTGAAATATGTGTGAAATCATAATAGGAATATGTATACAGCGTTTGGTGAATATCGGAATAACTATATCCGAGTAGTTTAGAGTAATTTGCGACATGTAAATCGTCAAAAATTATGTATTCGCTGTTAGCTTACGACCTCCACGAGTACTTTTTCAAAAATGTGCTCCTCAATTAAGTATCATATGGGATAGGGGCTAAACCTGTCCTGCATTGGAATTTTTCCGATCATTCCCCTAGGAGGAGTTCGCAAGAACGTGCGTAAAATGGCTGAAAAACGCACATTTTTCAAAATGGCCTACTTTTTGGGGGGCGGAGCTAATGAAAGGCAATTTGAAATATGTGTGCAATCATAATAACAATATGTACACAGCGTGTCGTGAATATCGGAATAACCATATCCGAGTAGTTTAGAGTAATTTGCAACATGTAAATCGTCAACAATGGTGTATTCGCTGTTAGCTTACGACCTCCACGAGTAATTTTTCAAAAATGTGCTCCTCAATTAAGTATCATATGGGATAGGGGCTAAACCTGTCCTGCATTGGAATTTTTCCGATCATTCCCCTAGGAGGAGTTCGCAAGAACGTGCGTAAAATGGCTGAAAAACACACATATTTCAAAATGGCCGACTTTTTGGGGGGCGGAGCTAATGGAAGGCAATTTGAAATATGTGTGAGATCATAATAGGAATATGTATACAGCGTTTGGTGAATATCGGAATAACTATATCCGAGTAGTTTAGAGTAATTTGCGACATGTAAATCGTCAAAAATGGTGTATTCGCTGTTAGCGTACGACCTCCACGAGTAATTTTTCAAAAATGTGCTCCGCAATTAAGTATCATATGGGATAGGGGCTGAACCTGTCATGCATTGGAATTTTTCCGATCATTCCCCTAGGAGGAGTTCGCAAGAACGTGCGTAAAATGGCTGAAAAACGCACATATTTCAAAATGGCCGACTTTTTGGGGGGCGGGGCTAATGGAATGTATTTACAAATATATCCGCAATTCCATGAGAAATGTCTGTGCCAAAATTCGTGAAGTTTTGATAAACTATATGTGACTACCACACAATAGGGGGCGCTAGTGAGCAGTTTTTTTGAAAATGTACGTTTTTTTTTTACATTCTTCAAAAGGTCGCGGGCTGTGACGCGTGTCCCAAGTTTTGCGTACCGAAACACATTTTAGCACATCGTCATAAAAAAAAAAGTACAGGCCACGCCCACAATTGTCATTCGTTGTGAGACTTTAAATATAAGTAAATACTCATCCCTAGAGCATGTCTAAAAAAAAAAAAAAAGATTTCGTCCATCGGTTCATGAGTTATACATTTGTCATGTTTTTGGCGCCCCCTATAGTCCAAAATGGAAATCACTTTGGGTGCCTATTCCCCAATACAGACTGAACCTTATCAACAAAATGTGTGTTTTTTTGGTACATTGTTGATGAATTATGAGCATTTCTTTCTAAGCCCCGCCTTTTTGCGAGTACGTTTTAATTCATGTTGGAAATATTTATCGTTTGAACATGCTCATCTCCTAGGGTAATGTGTCTGACCCTCCGGTGATACTGTATACTGAGTTTGGTGTTGAAAAACCAACATTTGAAATTTAAGTGAATATTTAACTGTTTTGTAAATTATGCTAATTTAAAAAAAAATAAAGTAGGCGGAGCTTAGGAGTTGAAGGAGATTATTTGTAGAGCAGGTCCACCCGGATATGTGTGCAAAATTTCAGGTCATTTGGAGTTACGGTGCGACTTTGTAAATGAATTCCGAATTGGGATTTGTATAGGTGGCGCTAGCGAGCAAGTTGTACAATTGACTCCAGAATAAGGTAGTTTTCACCAGTTATGGAGTCCGTGCAAAATTATACAACTTTTTCAGCGTCCTAAAGGCCTCAAAAACAGGAAACGCCAGCAGAAAAAAAATAATAATACCACGAATAACAATAGGTATCCTTGCACTTCGTGCTAGGACGCCGTTGGGTCCTAGCACTCTCGTGCTCGGGCCCTAATTAAAACTGCGGTCGCACTTGTGCGCGCAGTGATGAGCGGGCCCTCGCGTCCGTGCGCCTGTCGGGGAGGGTTGCTGGTCCCCCCCCTCAGTCCTCCGAGATGAGCCGTTTGTCATGTCTCTAAATTGTTTACCTGACTTTGCGTTCCTTTATTTCTGACCAGGAAATCTTAGGCATGTGCGCCAACTGTGTTAGGGTTAGGGTTAGGGTTAACCCTAACCCTATATGCCGACAGTGAAGAATAAACATATTTATAACTAGTTTAGCTAGCTCCAGAGGTAGATGGAATAGCTAAGTGTGTTTGGTCTAACTGTTAGTGTGTGTTTTGCTCAGCTCCGCAGTCCGTCACAGCAAACATTTAAATGTAAACCTAAGACGCAAAGAAGTCCAAGATAACAGATAAATATAAACAACCATAATGTAGATTCAATGATATGAGAGAAGTTGTAGATTAAGTGTAGACAGTATTTAAAAAAAGACAATGTTAACAGCAATGTAATAAGTATATACAGTATTATGCAAAATGACAAGTACTACATGGCACACAGATGTAATTTTTTAATTATAAGTAAAAGTATGTAAGGCTGAAGTGACAGCAGTGATGAGCATTTAGATTAATGACGGGCATATTTATCGACTGAACATGCTCATTTTCTACAGTAATGTGTCTGACCCTCCACTGATGCTGTATACTAAGTTTGGCGTTGAAAAAGAAAACATGGAAATTTAAGGTAATATTTCACTGTTTTTAACATTATGGTAATTTTAAAAAAATAAAGAAGTTGGAGCTTTGGGGTTCCTGGACATAATATGTAGAGTAGGTCCACCCGAATAAGTGGGCAACATTTCAGGTCATTCGGAGTTACGGTGCCACTTTGTAAAGGTTTCCAAAAATGGAAATGTAGTAGTTTGGTTGAATTTGTGACATGTAAATCGTCAACAATGGTGTATTCGCTGTTAGCTTACGACCTCCACGAGTAATTTTTCAAAAATGTGCTCCTCAATTAAGTATTATATTGGATAGGGGCTGAACTTGTCCTGCATTGGAATTTTTCCGATCATTCCCCTAGGAGGAGTTCGCAAGAACGTGCGTAAAATGGCTGAAAAACGCACATTGTTCAAAATGGTGGACTTTCTGGGGGGCGGGGCTAATGGAAGGCAATTTGAAATATGTGTGCAATCATAATAGCAATACGTATACAGCGTTTTGTGAATATCGGAATTACTATATCCGAGTAGTTTGGAGTAATTTGCGACATGTAAATCGTCAAAAATGGTGTATTCGCTGTTAGCTTACGACCTCCACGAGTAATTTTTCAAAAATGTGCTCCTCAATTAAGTATCATATGGGATAGGGGCTAAACCTGTCCTGCATTGGAATTTTTCCGATCATTCCCCTAGGAGGAGTTCGCAAGAACGTGCGTAAAATGGCTGAAAAACGCACATATTTCAAAATGGCCGACTTTTTGGGGGGCGGGGCTAATGGAATGTATCTACAAATATGTCCGCAATTCCATGAGTAATGTCTGTGCTAAAATCCGTGAAGTTCTGAGAGTTATATGTGACTACCACACAATAGGGGGCGCTAGTGAGCAGTATTTTTGAAAAAGTACGTTGTTTTTTTTACATTCTTGAAAAGGTCGTGGGCTGTGATGCGTGTCCCAAGTTTTGCGTACCGAAACACATTTAAGCACATCGTCATAAAAAAAAAAGTACAGGCCACGCCCACAATTGTCATTCGTTGTGACACTTTCAATATAAGTCCATACTCATCCCCAGAGTATGTCTAAAAAAAAATAAAAAGATTTCGTCCATCATTTCATGAGTTATACATTTGTCATGTTTTTGGCGCCCCCTATAGTCCAAAATGGATATTACTTTTTGTGCTTATTCCCCAATACACACTGAACCTTACCACCAAAATGTGTGTTTTTTTGGTACATTGTTGATGAATTATGAGAATTTCTATCTAAGCCCCACCTTTTTGCAAACACGTTTAGAGTAATGACGGCCACATTTATCGACTCAACATGCTCATTCCCTACGATAATGTGTCTGACCCTCCAGCGATACTGTATACTGAGTTTGGTGTTGAAAAACCTAAATTTGAAATTTAAGTGAATATTTCACTGTTTTTAACATTATGGTAATTAAAAAAAAATGAAGGAGGTGGAGCTTTCGGGTTCCAGGACATAATATGTAGAATAGGTCCACCCGAATAAGTGGGCAAAATGTCAGGTAATTCTGAGTTACGGTGCCACTTTGTAAAGGTTTCCAAAAATGGAAATGTAGTAGTTTGGATGAATTAGCTACATGTAAATCGTCAAAAATGGTGTATTCGCTGTTAGCTTACGACCTCCACGAGTAATTTTTCAAAAATGTGCTCCTCAATTAAGTATCATATTGGATAGGGGCTGAACCTATCCTGCATTGGAATTTTTCCGATCATTCCCCTAGGAGGAGTTTGCAAGAACGTGCGTAAAATGGCTGAAAAACGCACATTTTTCAAAATGGCCGACTTTCTGGGGGGCGGGGCTAATGGAAGGCAATTTGAAATATGTGTGCAATCATAATAGCAATATGTATACAGCGTTTCGTAAATATCGGAATAACTATATCCGAGTGGTTTGGAGTAATTTGCGACATGTAAATCGTCAAAAATGGTGTATTCGCTGTTAGCTTACGACCTCCACGAGTAATCTTTCAAAAATGTGCTCCTCAATTAAGTATCGTATGGGATAGGGGCTAAACCTGTCCTGCATTGGAATTTTTCCGATCATTCCCCTAGGAGGAGTTCGCAAGAACGTGCGTAAAATGGCTGAAAAACGCACATTTTTCAAAATGGCCGACTTTCTGGGGGGCGGAGCTAATGAAAGGCAATTTGAAATATGTGTGCAATCATAATAGCAATATGTATACAGCGTCTCGTGAATATCGGAATAACTATATCCGAGTAGTTTAGAGTAATTTGCGACATGTAAATCGTCAACAATGGTGTATTCGCTGTTAGCTTACGACCTCCACGAGTAATTTTTCAAAAATGTGCTCCTCAATTAAGTATCATATGGGTTAGGGGCTAAACCTGTCCTGCATTGGAATTTTTCCGATCATTCCCCTAGGAGGAGTTCGCAAGAACGTGCGTAAAATGGCTGAAAAACGCACATATTTCAAAATGGCCGACTTTTTGGGGGGCGGGGCTAATGGAATGTATTTACAAATATATCCGCAATTACATGAGAAATGTCTGTGCCAAAATTCGTGAAGTTTTGAGAAACTATATGTGACTACCACACAATAGGGGGCGCTAGTGAGCAGTTTTTTTGAAAATGTACGTTTTTTTTTTACATTTTCGAAAAGGTCCTGGGCTCTGACGTGTGTCCCAAGTTTTGCGTCCGAAGCTCATTTTATGCTATCGCAATTTAAAAATAATGTATAGGCCACGCCCACATTCTGAATTTGTTGCGACACTTTGAATCTAAGTTCGTAGTCTCCCCGAGAGTATGTGTAAACAAAAAACAAAAAGATTAGTCCATCCGCTCTTGAGTTATAAATTGGTGGTGTTTTTGGCGCCCCCTATAGTCCAAAATGAAAATACTTTGGTGTGCCTATTCCCCAAGACAGATTTAACGTTTCCACCAAAATCTGTGATGTTTAGATACATTGTTAATGAATTAGGAGCATTTCTTTCTAAGTCCCGCCTTTTTGCGAGTACGTTTTAATTCATGGCGGAAATATTTATCATTTGAACATGCTCATCTCCTAGGGTAATGTCTATAACCCTCCGGCGATGCTGTATACGAAGTTTGGTGTTGATAAATAAGAAATTGAAATTTAAGTGAATATTTAAGTGTTTTTAAAATTATGCTAATTTAAAAAAAATTAAAGTAGGCGGAGCTAAGGATTCCAATTGGATTATTTGTAGAGCAGGTCCACCCGGATATGTTTGCAAATTATTAGGTCATTCGGAGTTACGGTGGGACTTTGTGAATTTTTCCAAAATGGAATTGAAATAGGTGGCGCTAGCGAGCAGGTTGGACAATTTGAACCCATTGACTCCAGAATATTGTATTTTTCACCAGTCCTGGCGTCCGTGCAAAATTATACAACTTTTTCAGCTTCCTAAAGGCCTCAAAAACAGGAAACGCTGGCAGAAAAATAATAGGAATAATTTCACGAATAACAATAGGTATCCTTGCACTTCGTGCTAGGACGCCGTTGGGTCCTAGCACATCGTGCTCGGGCCCTAATAATAATAATAATACCACGAATAACAATAGGTTTCCTCGCACTTCGTGCTAGGACGCCGTTGGGTCCTAGCACATCGTGCTCGGGCCCTAATAATACCACGAATAACAATAGGTATCCTTGCACTTCGTGCTAGGACGCCGTTGGGTCCTAGCACTCTCGTGCTCGGGCCCTAATAGTAATACCACGAATAACAATAGGTATCCTTGCACTTCGTGCTAGGACGCCGTTGGGTCCTAGCACTCTCGTGCTCGGGCCCTAATTAAAACTGCGGTCGCACTTGTGCGCGCAGTGATGAGCGGGCCCTCGCGTCCGTGCGCCTGTCGGGGAGGGTTGCTGGTCCCCCCCCTCAGTCCTCCGAGATGAGCCGTTTGTCATGTCTCTAAATTGTTTACCTGACTTTGCGTTCCTTTGTTTCTGACCAGGAAATCTTAGGCATGTGCGCCAACTGTGTTGGTACCATTTTTCCTGCATCAACCAGGTAGCGATATGCCGACAGTGAAGAATAAACATATTTGCACTTTTCAAAGTAGGGGTCGTTCCCCAGCATATCCATTTATCCAGAATTGTGGTAATCACAGAGAAAACAAGAGATCATAATAAAGACATGGTTGCTAAAGCATGATTGAACAATGTAACTGTAAGCCTTATAGAAAGAGAAAGTGTTTGTGTGTGGGGGGGGTGTGTGTTTATTTGTATTCTTTAGTAGATATCTACAAGTAAACAGTAGATATTTCATGAAACCATATGGTGCTTCACATAATAAAATATACAAGGGCTGTAGCCTGATATACATTATATGCTTTAGGAGCTGTATGTGTGTGTTTTACATTCAGTAGGTGTCTGTTGTGGAGTGTATAGGTGTCTGTTGTAATTGATTTTGCCGCCAGCAGAGCCGGTGTGTGTGTGTGTGGTTTAGGAGTTATGAGCATTTCTTTCTAAGCCCCGCATTTAGATTAATGACGGGCATATTTATCGACTGAACATGGTCATTTTCTACAGTAATGTGTCTGACCCTCCACTGATGCTGTATACTAAGTTTGGCGTTGAAAAAGAAAACATGGAAATTTAAGGTAATATTTCACTGTTTTTAACATTATGGTAATTAAAAAAAAATGAAGAGGTTGGAGCTTTCGGGTTCCAGTACATAATATGTAGAATAGGTCCACCCGAATAAGTGGGCAAAATTTCAGGTCATTCGGAGTTACGGTGCCACTTTGTAAAGGTTTCCAAAAATGGAAATGTAGTAGTTTGGATGAATTAGCTACATGTAAATCGTCAAAAATGGTGTATTCGCTGTTAGCTTACGACCTCCACGAGTAATTTTTCAAAAATGTGCTCCTCAATTAAGTATCATATTGGATAGGGGCTGAAGCTGTCCTGCATTGGAATTTTTCCGATCATTCCCCTAGGAGGAGTTTGCAAGAACGTGCGTAAAATGAGGTGGGGGTCTATTGAGGTGGGGTTTACTGGCGAGGTCATATTACCTGGAGCTGAAGTAATTATTACTGGTGATGAGATTGGGTTGGCTGGTGATGTCATGTTGAATGGTTGTGATGTCATGTTGGGAAGTGGTGACTGATGATTAGGGCTGCAACAAACGACTAATTTGATAATCGATTAATCTATCGATTAATGAAACGATTAATCGACTATTCGGACTATTACTGTATGCCTTGCACAATTTCTCAAACGCTCTTATTTAGCCATCAACTTTTAGATTTAGCTTGAGGTTGTTTTAGGCATGTGGAAACTAGCAATGAAGACAATAAAGATTAATACTTGATTCAAAAATACATATATTATTGAAATAACTTAAATTGTGAACAAAACTAACATTAAACACTAAACACATTAAATAAATAATATTTCACATCAAAAGAAACAACAGTGTTTTAACAAATCGTATTAAATAATCTGATGACAGAACTGTAAACAGAATAGCTGAAACTTTAACAAACTAAATAATAATAATACTAATAATTATATATAATATTTTTATAGCGCCTTTCAGGAAACCCAAGGTCGCTTTACAAGTCGGGTAGGGGGGGGGGGGGGGAGTAGGGGAAAAAAGGCAGACAGGTTAAGGGGGTGGGGGGGGGAAGTAGCGGACAAATAAACCTATTAAACTAACTATACAGTGGGGAAAGCCTTGGTAAAAAGGTGCGTTTTGAGGGCTTTTTTTAAAATGCCCAGGGTTGGGGCGCTGCGGATTTCGGGGGGGAGAGAGTTCCAGAGGGTGGGGGATGCCACACTGAAGGCTCTGTCACCAAAAGTCCGCAAATAACTGTTACCTCTAATCATTATGTTTGTATAATGTAGTTAGCTCCGTGTGTTGCTGCTAGCATACATAACACCTGACGTGAAAACGTTACTCGTGGACGGGGCTACAGAGCTACTAGAAAGACAGTCGAACCCGGTGCATTCCTCCGTCTGGATGTGGAGCACTTTTGCTAAATGTTTAGAAAAATAGCTCGTGTTACCGCCCTTACATGCTAAACTCTTATTCCACTTTTGGTAACGAGCGTTCTCCACATCGAGACGGGTAAAGTTTAACCACCTCGGACATATATTTTTTTAATGTCTCTAGTACCGATAAAAAGACCAATAAAGTTAGAGCTTAACGTGGCGTAAAACACACGTGATGACGTCACCAACGAATCGACGACTGAATTAGTTGGCAACTAATTTGGTAATCGATTTTAATCGATTAAGTCGATTAGTTGTTGTACCCCTACTGGTGATGAGGTGGGGTTGACTGGTGATGTCATGTTGACTGGTGGTGAAGTAAGGTTGACTGGTGGCGATGACATGTTGAGAGGTGATGATGTCATGTTGACTGGTGATGAGGTGGGATTGATTTGTGGTGAAGTCATGATGACTGATGTTGATGTCATGTTTACTGGTGTTGAAGTAATATTTACTTGTGATGAGGTGGGGTTGAACGGTGATGTCATATTTTTTGGTGGTGAAGTAAAGTTTACTGGTGGTGAAGTTGGGTTAACTGGTGATGTAATATTGACTGGTGGTGATGTCATGTCTACTGATGGGGAAGTTGGGTTGACTGGTGGTGAAGTAATGTTGACTGATGGTGAGGTTGGGTTGACTGGTGATGTAATGTTGACTCGTGGTGATGTCATGTTTACTGATGGGGAAGTAATGTTGACTGATGGTGAAGTTGGGTTAACTGGGGATGTAATGTTGACTGATGGTGAAGTAATGTTGGCTGGTGTTGATGTCATGTTATCTGTTGGTGATGTCATGTTTACTGATGGTGAAGTAATGTTGACTGATGGTGAGGTGAGGTTGGCTGGTGATGTCATGTTGACTGGTGGTGATGTCATGCTGACTGATGGTGAAGTAATGTTGACTGATGGTGAAGTTGGGTTAACTGGGGATGTAATGTTGACTGGTGGTGATGTTGGGTTGACTGGTGATGTAATGTTGACTGATGGTGAAGTAATGTTGGCTGGTGTTGATGTCATGTTATCTGTTGGTGATGTCATGTTTACTGATGGTGAGGTGAGGTTGGCTGGTGATGTCATGTTGACTGGTGGTGATGTCATGCTGACTGATGGTGAAGTAATGTTGACTGATGGTGAAGTTGGGTTAACTGGGGATGTAATGTTGACTGGTGGTGATGTTGGGTTGACTGGTGATGTAATGTTGACTGATGGTGAAGTAATGTTGGCTGGTGTTGATGTCATGTTATCTGTTGGTGATGTCATGTTTACTGATGGTGAAGTAATGTTGGCTGGTGTTGATGTCATGTTATCTGTTGGTGATGTCATGTTTACTGATGGTGAAGTTGGGTTGACTGGGGATGTAATGTTGACTCGTGGTGATGTCATGTTTACTGATGGTGAAGTTGGGTTGACTGATGGTGAAGTAATGTTGACTGATGATGAGGTTGGGTTGACTGGTGATGTCATGTTTACTGATTTTGAAGTTGGGTTGAATGGTGATGTAATGTTGACTGCTGATGATGTTGGGTTGACTGGTGATGTAATATTGACTGGTGGTGATGTCATGCTGACAGATGGTGAAGTTGGGTTAACTGGGGATGTAATGTTGACTGGTGATGAGGTTGGGTTGACTGGTGATGTAATATTGACTGGTGGTGATGTCATGTTTACTGATTGTGAAGTTGGGTTGACTGGTGATGTAATATTGACTGGTGGTGATGTCATGTTTACTGATTGTGAAGTTGAGTTGACTGATGGTGAAGTAATGTTGACTGATGGTGAGGGTGGGTTGACTGGTGATGTAAGATTGACTGGTGGTGATGTCATGCTGACAGATGGTGAAGTTGGGTTAACTGAGGATGTAATGTTGACAGGTGATGTAATATTAACTAGTTGTGATGTCATGTTTACTGATGGTGAAGTTGGGTTGACTGATGGTAAAGTAATGTTGACTGCTGGTGAGGTTGGGTTGACTGGTGATGTAAGCAGGGTTCGTACGGGTGCTTGAAATCCTTGAAAATGCTTGAAATTTGACATGGTGTTTTCAAGGTTGGGAAAGTGCTTGAATTTTGGGAATGGTGCTTGAAATTGAGATAAAGTGCTTGAAAATGTAAATGCTTTACTTTTACAATAAATTGCTGTCTGACTGAATAGTTCGCTTTTTAGATTAAAAGAAAAGAATTGCTTCGCTTCTACATAAAACAGCTCCGCCGCGGCCTTCCCGCGCTATGCGCGCGACCTGCAAGTGTTTGTGTTATGTGTGACCTGGGCATTCTGATGAGAGTGATAGATGACTGTGTGCCAGGAGGTTGCCGTTTCAACGAGCGTTGGCTAGCAGAAGACAAATACAAGCCATGGCTAAGACGAGGGTCAAGCCCACGAGTAGCCTCCTGCAAAGTGTGCAAAAATAACGATGCGAGAGTCTGCGCTGACGAGCCACATAAAGGTACGCCGTAGTAGAGCATTTTAGATTAGGCTAACGTTGCATGTTACGTTTGTTTAAGCTAACGTTAGCTAGCTGAATAGCGAACGCTATTGAGGGATAATAATAATTGCAGGGGACAATCATTTCAGAGGAGCGTCTATGTTATGTGCGTTACAGTCGCCATCCCGTGGTGTTCAGAGGATGGAGCACTCACGGTATTTCGTGTTATAGAAACTAAATATAATCTATTGATTCGACACAGAGCGATTTTGAAAGCAATGCATTTCTACTGGTAGTATGTTTCGTGCCTAAACCAAATGCGACTTGCTCTATCGAAATCAGTCACATTGACCCGAAGACACATTTTCGTTTGTAATTACTGGTCTGGGGGAAGCTCGCGAGTGTGTGTGTATTTTTGTGTTTGTGTACCGGGGAAACACTCACAAGAAACACCGGCTGTTGTTATGCCTGCTGTGACATTACATTAGTCCGTTCTCCGCTTGTAATTATGCCGTTACAAGCTTCAAATTGTATTTATCATCTGAATTTGCCGAAACAAGTTTAATATTCTGAAAGCCAAGACTTTGTTTATTTGAAAACAGATGAAAACAAACTGTCTTTTATATAAAGTTGAAGTATTATACAAGTAAAACTACATTTTGCTTTAATCCCATGTAATTGTAGAATGAACACAGTCTTCCTTTGAAGATGTATAAGTCAGGTGTCTTGAGTAGTCAGCATTACCTACAAATCATTGTACACATTTGTAAATATTATTTTCCACTTGTTACCATTGTGAGTCTATTTGTATGCAGCTCTGCGTGATTTTGTGGCTACAATTCAGACTAATACGCTACCAGAGGTGGAATAAGTACTCAGATATTGTACTTTAGTAAAAGTACAAGTACTCAGATCTTGTAGTGAAATTATAAGTACTCAGATATTGTACTTAGTAAAAGTAGAAGTACCAGAGTGTAGGAACACTCTGTCACAGTAAAAGTCCTGCATTCAAAATGTTCCTCAAGTAAAAGTAGAAAAGTATTCTCATCAAAATATAGTTAAAGACAGTAAAAGTAGTCGTTGTGCAGATTGGTCCCTTTCAGAATAATATATATGATATGTTTTATAATGATTGATCATGAGTGTTCTCAAAGCTGGTGAAGGTGCAGCTAGTTTGAAGGACTTTGTATACTGCAGGGTAGCTTGTGGATTTACTCCAGGTGGAACTAAAGTCTGATTTAACACTTGATTATATTTCACATCATTCATCCAGATCTGTAAAGTAACTAAAGGTATTAAAATTGTAGTGGAGTAGAAGTACACCATTTACCTCTGAATTATGTTTACTGCCAACCTAAAAGTACCTCAAAAATAGTAATCAATAATGTATTGAAAAGTTATTTGGCTGATTGTTTTATATTGGCTCAGACAGGTTATATGGGAGGCCCAGTCTACGTACAGGTCACTCATTTTGAAATATTAAACTTAGTTTTCTTTTCTTTAATTGTTCATCCTCGTGTAGAAGGCTATCACGAAACACACATTTGGTTGTTTATCGCATAAAGAACATCTGATTTAATGTGAGGTAGGAAATAATCATTTGAGTATGTGTATATAAATATGTAATTTACAACAGCTGTAAGATGCTTGAAAAGCTGGAAAATGCACCTTGAAAATGCTTGAAAAGTGCTTGAATTTGACTTTGGAAAAGGTGTAAGAACCCTGTGTAAGGTTGACTGGTGGTGATGTCATGCTGACAGATGGTGAAGTTGGGTTGACTGGTGATGTAATGTTGACTGATGGTGAGGTTGGGTTGACTGGTGATGTCAGGTTGACTGGTGATGTCATGTTTACTGATGGTGAAGTTGGGTTGACTGGTGATGTAATGTTTACTGATGGTGAAGTTGGGTTGACTGGTGATGTAATGTTGACTGATGGTGAAGTTGGGTTAACTGGGGATGTAATGTTGACTGGTGATGAGGTTGGGTTGACTGGTGATTTAATATTGATTGGTGGTGATGTCATGTTTACTGATTGTGAAGTTGGGTTGACTGATGGTGATGTCATGTTGACTGGCGATGAGGTCGGGTTGACTGGTGATGTCATGTTGAATGGTGGTAAAGTAAAGTTGCCTGATGGTGAAGTAATGTTGACTGGTGCTGTCATGTTGATTTGTGATGAGGTGGGATTGACTAATGTTGAAGTAATGTTGACTGTTGATGCCATATTGACTGGTGGTGAAGTAATGTTGGGAAGTGGTGATGTCAAGTTGACTTCTATTGAGGTGGGGTTTACTGGCGAGGTCATATTACCTGGGGACGAAGTAATGTCAACTGCTGGTGATGAAGTCATGTTGACAGGTGCTGATGTCATGTTGACTGGTGGTGAAGTAATGTTTGGAAGTCTTGATGTCATGTTGACTAATGATGAGGTGGGATTGAATGGTGATGAGGTGAAGTTTGCTGGAAGTGAGGTGATGTTGTGTGGTGATGGTGTTGAAGTAATGGTGACTGATGACGAGGTTGGGTTGACTGGTGATGTCATATTTACTGATTGTGAAGTTGGGTTGAATGGTGATGTAATGTTGACTGGTGATGATGTTGGGTTGACTGGTGATGTAATATTGACTGGTGGTGATGTCATGCTGACAGATGGTGAAGCTGGGTTAAATGAGGATGTAATGTTGACTCGTGGTGATGTCATGTTTACTGATGGTGAAGTTGAGTTGACTGGTGGTGAAGTAATGTTGACTGGTGATGTTGGGTTGACTGGTGATGTAAGGTTGACTGGTGATGTAGGGGTGGGCGATATTGAAAAATATGTTATCACGATATTTTCAAGCAGTATCACGATAGACGATATATATCACGATATTTTTTCATGTCGGTTATTATGGTTATTTTTCAAGTTACTTAACAGTACAAGCACCTACAAGGTAACAGAAACTAAAACAAAAAGGAGTAACAGATCAAAATAGCATTTCAAGCTGGGTTTATTTCAGAAATGAATCCCTGAATGAACAAGTGAGCAGTGAACATCAATAAACATGAAAAGGAGGGTAAAACATAACTAAGTAAAACATAAAACATCAATGAGGAAAAGTCAGTGCCAAACAATTAAAATGTAAACTTTAGAGTAGACTTGAAGTGTAATAAAAGACTTTAGCATAACTGAAGGGAAAAACATAAAACGCCACCGCGTCAGTTACATGTATGTCTTTCCACCGTTTGCTAGTCTTTTCATAAGGAGCCCCTTGATGAAATGCCTGCCCTATGGTAGTTTGTTTTGGTGCAGTCGCTGCGGTAGATTGTGCATTCACACGCGGGGGACCTTTCACTACAGTCTCCGCATGCTCTTTCTGGTGCTTGCGTTTGAGGTGGTCTCGTAAGCCCGACGTGTTGCCATCTGTCGCTTTGAAATTTCCTTTTTTGCACATTTTGCAAATTACATTTGTTTGCTCCGTGTCTGTTGTGTTATATCCAAAATATTTCCATACCACAGACGTAGAGTTCTTTTTGGGGACTAAATCTAATTATTCTACATCAGAATCTGACTCTCCGTCCATTATTGCTGTGTGTGCAGACTGCCAACAGTGTATTTTCCCTCGCTGCAAAGAAAGGGGGCGGGGACTTTGGGAGCGTGTCCAACAACTCGGACTGAACGAAAGCAGAGGTGCGCTGATCGGGCTTGATATATGGTGAAATTAAAATCAGTAGGTGAGGCTGGGGGAGCGGGAGGAAAAGAGGCTCTCCGTCCGCTGTCATAGCCCCCTGCGCCGCGCACGGAGAGCCTCTTCCCCTCCCGCTATTTTTTTTTTTTTCAATTTTTTATTTCCAATTTTTTTTTTTTTTTTTTTTATCACGATAGGACGATATCTCTGAAAAAGCATATCGTGGAGACCTAATATCGTCACGACGATATATATCGTCATATCGCCCACCCCTATGGTGATGTCATGTTTACTGATGGTGAAGTTGGGTTGACTGATGGTGAAGTAATGTTGGCTGATGATGAGGTTGGGTTGACTGGTGATGTCATATAAATTTACTGATTGTGAAGTTGGGTTGAATGGTGATGTAATGTTGACTGGTGATGATGTTGGGTTGACTGGTGATGTAATATTGACTGGTGGTGATGTCATGCTGACAGATGGTGAAGCTGGGTTAAATGGGGATGTAATGTTGACTTGTGATGAGGTTGGGTTGACTGGTGATGTAATATTGACTGGTGGTGATGTCATGTTTACTGATTGTGAAGTTGGGATGACTGATGGTGAAGTAATGTTGACTGGTGTTGAAGTAATGTTGACTGTTGATGCTATATTGATTGGTGGTGAAGTAATATTGGGAAGTGGTGATGTCAAGTTGACTTCTATTGAGGTGGGGTTTACTGGCGAGGTCATATTACCTGGGGCTGAAGTAATGTCAACTGCTGGTGATGAAGTCATGTTGACTGGTGATGTCATGTTGACTGGTGATGAAGTAATGTTTGGAAGTGCTGATGTCATGTTGACTGGTGATGTCATGTTGACTGGTGATGAAGTAATGTTTGGAAGTGTTGATGTCATGTTGACTGGTGATGAGGTGGGATTGAATGGTGATGAGGTGAAGTTTACTGGAAGTGAGGTGATGTTGTGTGGTGGTGACGTCATGTTGACTGGTGCTGGTGCGGTTGAACGGTGATGCCATATTTTCTGGTGGTGAAGTAAAGTTTACTGGTGGTGAAGTAAAGTTTACTGGTGGTGAAGTAATGTTGAGAAATGGTTATGTCATGTTGACTGGTGATGAGGTCGGGTTGACTGGTGATGTCATGTTGAATGGTGGTAAAGTAAAGTTGCCTGATGGTGAAGTAATGTTGACTGGTGCTGTCATGTTGATTTGTGATGAGGTGGGATTGACTGGTGTTGAAGTAATGTTGACTGTTGATGCCATATTGACTGGTGGTGAAGTAATGTTGGGAAGTGGTGATGTCAAATTAACTTCTATTGAGGTGGGGTTTACTGGTGAGGTCATATAACCTGGAGCTGAAGTAATTATTACTGGTGATGAGATGGGGTTGGCTGGTGATGTCATGTTGACTGGTTGTGATGTCATGTTGGGAAGTGGTGATGTCATGTTGACTGGTGGTGAAGTAAGGTTGAATGGTGGCGATGTCATGTTGAGAGGTGATGATGTCATGTTGACTGGTGATGAGGTGGGATTGATTTGTGGTGAAGTCATGATGACTGATGTTGATGTCATGTGTACTGGTGTTTAAGTAATATGTACTTGTGATGAGGTCGGGTTGACTGGTGATGTCATGTTGAATGGTGGTGATGTCATGTTTACTGATGGTGAAGTCGGGTTGACTGGTGATGTAATGTTGAATGGTGATGTAATATTGACTGGTGGTGATGTCATGTTTACTGATGGTGAAGTTGGGTCGACTGATGGTGAAGTTGGGTTGACTGATGGTGAAGTAATGTTGACTGATGGTGAGGTTGGGTTGACTGGTGATGTCATGTTTACTGATTGTGAAGTTGGGTTAACTGATGGTGTTGTTGGGTTGACTGGTGATGTAATGTTTACTGATGTTGAAGTAATGTTGGCTGGTGTTGATGTCATGTTAACTGATGGTGAAGTTGGGGTGACTGATGGTGAAGTTGGGTTGACTGGTGATGTCATGTTTACTGATTGTGAAGTTGTGTTGAATGGTGATGTCATGTTGATTTCTGATGAGGTGGGATTGACTGGTGTTGAAGTAATGTTGACTGTTGATGCCATATGGACTGGTGGTGAAGTAATGTTTGGAAGTGTTGATGTCATGATGACTAATGATGAGGTCGGATTGAATGGTGAAGTAAAGTTTACTGGTGGTGAAGTAATGTTGAGAAGTGGTGATGTCATGTTGACTGGTGATGAGGTCGGGATGACTGGTGATGTCATGTTGAATGGTGGTAAAGTAAAGTTGCCTGATGGTGAAGTAATGTTGACTGGTGCTGTCATGTTGATTTCTGATGAGGTGGGATTGACTGGTGTTGAAGTAATGTTGACTGTTGATGCCATATTGACTGGTGGTGAAGTAATGTTGGGAAGTGGTGATGTCAAATTGTCTTCTATTGAGGTGGGGTTTACTGGTGAGGTCATATTACCTGGAGCTGAAGTAATTATTACTGGTGATGAGGTGGGGTTGGCTGGTGATGTCATGTTGACTGGTTGTGATGTCATGTTGGGAAGTGGTGATGTCATGTTGACTGGTGATTAGGGGTTTCACCAACTAATCGACTAGTCGACTACCTTTACCACTAGTCGGCGCTGTAGGCCCTAGTCAACTAGTCGTGAACAAAATGGAGGTGAACGAGGTGCCGCAAAATGCTCCAAAAAACGTCCGACATTCATATGTATGGCAGTACTTCAAAGAAGACGTAACCAACTCCACAGTTAAGTGTCAGTTGTGTACATCTGTACTAAAGTACAACAAAAATACTTCTGCTATGCACAACCACCTAAAAATGAAACACCCGCTGCCGACAGCTAGCACTAGCAGTAATGCTAGCAGCACCAGTGAGCAACGGACCGCCGTCAGCACAGGACAGAGACAGACGAGCATTATTGATTTTTCCAAGCACCCCGTTACGGACAAAAGAAGACAGCAGATAACAGACTTGCTTATCAACTTTGTCGTCAAGGATGTTCGACCACTTTCTGCCCTTTCCGGAGAAGGCTTCAGGGACATTATGAAGTTTTTCGAGCCAGGCTATAAGATCCCGTCACATGCTGCACTTTGGAGCAACATCATGCTACAGTACTAGGGCTGCAACAAACAACTAATTTGATAATCGATTAATCTATCGATTAATGAAACGATTAATCGACTATTCGGACTATTACTGTATGCCTTGCACAATTTCTCAAACGCTCTTATTTAGCCATCAACTTTTAGATTTAGCTTGAGGTTGTTTTTGGCATGTGGAAACTAACAATGAAGACAATAAAGATGAATACTTGATTCCAAAATACATATATTATTGAAATAACTTAAATTGTGAACAAAACTAACATTGTTTTTTATTCAAATTAAATAAATAATATTTCACATCAAAAGAAACAACAGTGTTTTAACAAATCGTATTAAATAATCTGATGACAGAACTGTAAACAGAATAGCTGAAACTTTAACAAACTAAATAATAATAATAGTATATAATATTTTTATAGCGCCTTTCAGGAAACCCAAGGTCGCTTTACAAGTCGGGTAGGGGGGGGAGTAGGGGAAAAAAGGCAGACAGGTTAAGGGGGTGGGGGGGGAAGTAGCGGACAAATAAACCTATTAAACTAACTATACAGTGGGGAAAGCCTTGGTAAAAAGGTGCGTTTTGAGGGCTTTTTTGAAAATGTCCAGGGTTAGGGCGCTGCGGATTTCGGGGGGGAGAGAGTTCCAGAGGGTGGGGGATGCCACACTGAAGGCTCTGTCACCAAAAGTCCGCAAATAACTCTGTTACCTCTAATCATTATGTTTGTATAATGTAGTTAGCTCCGTGTGTTGCTGCTAGCATACATAACACCTGACGTGAAAACGTTACTCGTGGACGGGGCTACAGAGCTACTAGAAAGACAGTCGAACCCGGTGCATTCCTCCGTCTTGATGTGGAGCACTTTTGCTAAATGTTTAGACAAATTGCTCGTGTTACCGCCCTTACATGCTAAACTCTTATTCCACTTTTGGTAACGAGCATGCTCCACATCGAGACGGGTAAAGTTTAACCACCTCGGAGCGCGTTCTCTCCGCCATCTCCCACGTGTGTGTGTTGCTGCATGTTGCAGCTGCCCGTGTGTAAACGGCCCCGCCCCCTCGCAAGCAGGCGGGGGAGAGAAAGATCGAAAATACATCATAGACGCATTTGTTTGTCTTTTTGCATATTAGAAACGAGTTGGCGACACTAAGACTGCGATATAATGTCTTTGTAGCAATAATACATGACATATATTTTTTTAATGTCTCCAGTACCGATACAAAGACCAATAAAGTTAGAGCTTAACGTGGCGTAAAACACACGTGATGACGTCACCAACGAATCGACGACTGAATTAGTTGGCAACTAATTTGGTAATCGATTTTAATCGATTAAGTCGATTAGTTGTTGCACCCCTATACAGTACAACACTGTGAAAGCGAGGATTGCCAATGAGATGAAAGATAAAAGTGTCTCACTATCTAACCACTGATCTGTGGACATCTTGCACCATGGATCCATACATCACCATAACTGCCCACTACATCACAGACACCTGGGAGATAAAATCCAGAGTGCTGCGAAGTTCGAGGAGGACAGCGAATAATGTGATGCGCAATGTCCTGTTGCGCAATGGATTTACATGGCATTTAAGTTTGCGAGTTTTTTGCTGTACATTTTGGTGAGTCCAGTTACCGTTTCTTATTTACGAAGTCACTGTTTGTTATGTACTAAGGCACTGTTTGTTATTTACTCAGCCATGTCACACAAATTTAAAATAAAATACAGTTGAACACCTCTCTTTGTATGTCTTTATTATGACGCAATGACTAGTCGACTAGTCGACTGCTATTTTGAAAAATAGTCGACTAGTAAATATTGGTAGTTGTGAAACCCCTACTGGTGATGAGGTGGGGTTGACTGGTGATGTCATGTTGACTGGTGGTGAAGTAAGGTTGACTGGTGGCGATGACATGTTGAGAGGTGATGATGTCATGTTGACTGGTGATGAGGTGGGATTGATTTGTGGTGAAGTCATGATGACTGATGTTGATGTCATGTTTACTGGTGTTGAAGTAATATTTACTTGTGATGAGGTGGGGTTGAACGGTGATGTCATATTTTCTGGTGGTGAAGTAAAGTTTACTGGTGGTGAAGTAATGTTGAGAAGTGGTGATGTCATGTTGACTGGTGATGAGGTCGGGTTGACTGGTGATGTCATGTTTACTGATGGTGAAGTTGCCTGATGGTGAAGTAATGTTGACTGGATCTGTCAATTTGATTTCTGATGAGGTGGGATTGACTGGTGTTGAAGTAATGTTGACTGTTGATGCCATATTTACTGGTGGTGAAGTAATGTTGGGAAGTGGTGATGTCAAGTTGACTTCTATTGAGGTGGGGTTTACTGGCGAGGTCATATTACCTGGAGCTGAAGTAATTATTACTGGTGGTGAGGTGGGGTTGGCTGGTGATGTCATGTTGACTGGTTGTGATGTCATGTTGGGAAGTGGTTATGTCATGTTGACTGTTGATGAGGTGGGGTTGACTGGTGGCGATGTCATGTTGAGAGGTGATGATGTCATGTTGACTGGTGATGAGGTGGGATTGATTTGTTGTGAAGTCATGATGACTGATGTTGATTGTATGTTTACTGGTGTTGAAGTAATATTTACTTGTGATGAGGTGGGGTTTGCTGATGAGGTCATATTACCTGGTGTTGAAGTAATGTTGACTGGTGGTGATGAAGTCATGTTGACTGGTTTTGAGGTTGGGTTGACTGTTGAGGTCATGTTGAAGTGTGGGGAAGTCATATTCAGTGGTGGTGACGTCATGTTGACAGTTGAAGAGGTTGGATTGACTGTTGGGCAAGTCATGTTGACTGGTAGTGACGTCACATTGATTGGTGGTGAAGTAATGTTGATTGGCGAAGTGGCATTCACTGTAAGGTAAGGTGAAGGTAAGGTTGTATGAAATACAATTAAATGGCACTGTTATTTGTGTTTGAGGGACACATTGCTTTACCTGGAGACATTGTGGTGATTGGTGGATTTGAGGTTCCATTGCCTGGTGTGGATGTTAGGTTGACCGGTAATGTGGTTGAGTCAACTACAAAAAAGAAAATGTTCATGAGAAAAATTCAAGTAACACATGATAATCAATTGTTCAATTGTTGTAGAAGTCCAGTCCTGCTTTTGTATTCCTCCAAAGGTTGCTTTAGGGTTGATCCCTGGTTGATCCTTATAAATAACTGATACAATCAAATGTACAAGGAATAAAAAACCTTTATACGGCAGATCAACCTAAATCTTTTATTAGAAGTCATATAACATGTTTAATAATTAAAGCCTATGGCTAAGTTATTAGCTCAATATTTTACACTTGATGATTGGTCAATAAGGATACCTGCCATACTAGCACATTGTGTGCTCATTCATTGCTGTTGTCTTAAAAGAATGTACAGAAGTATCATAATGTTACCTGTTGTTGCACTAGTGGTTGAGGCCGACGTTGTTCTCACCTCTCCTGTAAAGAAAATGTCACAATGATCCAACTTAATTCAGTCCGATTCAAAATAATATTACATTTAAATTAAATTGTCCCTTAATCTCCCCCCACTTCCCTCCCCTCTTTCTCTCTTTCTCACACACACAAACACACATGCATTCAAATAAATACCTGCACATAAGAGAAGGAATATAAGAAGAATCATCTTCTCTTTTTCCCGTTCCTGTGAAATAAAAGAAAATATATATATATTTTAATATGCAAAATGTGTCCTTCTAATTTACACTGTTAATTGTCAAAACAGCTCCACAATTAATCCTACCATCACATGTTTGATGCTTAAAGACGGGTTATTCAACTGAATGACCAGTTTGAGGTTATAGTTTAAGGTATTTGTAATATGTTGTTGCTCCCATTTATATCTATTAGGATGCAACATTTAAGAAACACCACTATATTTAACTAAATGCAATTCAACAGAAACGTAAAAGTATATCCTTAAAAATCACTTTCATTAAGAGCTAATTAATGATTTGTATGAAAATGGTTGTAAAAGATCTATAAAAATAGATGGAAAATACACCAATTATTAACAATTTATACATTTCTAGCTATCTATCTTGATAATGGTTCTTTACAAGTAATTTATTAGCCATTTTCGGGGCAATTATGTTACAAATTGTTACAAATGTTATCCATCTATCTATGTTATTATTTTAGATGTTTAATACAAATGTTGTTCTCAAGGTATTACAAATCCTTTGGGAATAGTAATTCACAGATATTTAATCTTGTACATAAGTAATTAGTACATAAATTCCCTCTTTAAAAAGCTAATTATAGTATTCATAATAAACATTATTCATTATCATTTAATTGTTATGTAAATATGATTCACTATTAGCTATCTTCGTTAAATACGTTATGTTGAATGATATATAAATTATTTATGTATTAATGATAGTTATGACAAGGTCGTATCCCTTATAAACTACCATTGAATCACATGATGCATAGCAACTTAAAAGTAACAATAAAAGTGCTTTTGCTTTTCTACCCTTGTCCTAGCACCTGCCAGGCTATTCAAGTTTCTGTAATGGTGTATGTGTATTATTACATTACATTACATTACATTGCATTTAGCTGACGCTTTTATCCAAAGCGACTTACAATAAGTACATTCGACCAGGAAGACACAACCTTGAAGAAAACAGAATCATATAAGAACATCAGGTTTCAAAGAGCCAATCGTTTCAAGTGCTACTCAACTGGCTTTAGATAAGCCAGTCCTTTATTAGTATATAAGTGCTCTGTTAGCAGTTCTTTGTTAGTCATTCTATTGCTCGAAGTGGAGTCGAAAGAGATGAGTTTTCAGTCTGCGCCGGAAGGTGTGTAAGCTTTCTGCGGTCCTGATTTCAATGGGGAGCTCATTCCACCATTTTGGAGCCAGGATAGCAAACCCACGTGTTTTTGCTGATGGGAACTTGGGTCCCCCTCGCAGCGAGGGTGCAGTGAGTCGTTTGGCTGATGCAGAGCGAAGTGCACGTGCTGGGGTGTACGGTTTAACCATGTCCTGGATGTAGGAAGGGCCAGATCGATTCGCAGCATGGTACGCAAGTACCAGTGTCTTGAAGTGAATTCTAGCAGTTACCGGAAGCCAGTGAAGGGAGCGGAGGAGCGGAGTGGTGTGGGAAAATTTAGGAAGGTTGAAGACCAGACGAGCCACTGCATTCTGAATGAGCTGCAGAGGTCGGATGGCACATGCAGGTAGACCAGCCAGGAGGGAGTTGCAGTAGTCTGGGCGTGAGGTGACGAGAGCCTGGACCAGAACCTGCGTCGATTTCTGGGTCAGCTGGGGGCGTATCTTCCTGATGTTGAAAAGCGTGTATCTGCAGCAGCGGGTTGTAGCAGCGATGTTTGCAGTAAACGACAGGTTGTTATCTAGGATCACACCCAGATTCCTTGCAGTCTGAGTCGGGGAAACAACAGAGGGGCCGATGTTGATAGTTAGGTCAAGAGAGGGACAATCTTTTCCCGGAAGGAAAAGCACTTCAGTTTTGTCAAGGTTGAGCTTGAGATGATGAGCGGACATCCACTGAGAGATGTCAGCTAAACAAGCAGAGATGCGTGCGACGACCTGGGTCTCTGAGCGGGGAAAGGACAGAATTAATTGGGTGTCGTCAGCGTAGCAGTGGTATGAAAAACCATGCGGGCTAATGACAGATCCGAGCGAGTTTGTGTACAGGGAGAAGAGGAGAGGACCAAGAACAGAGCCCTGAGGGACCCCTGTAGTTAATTGACAAGGGTCGGACTCGGACCCTCTCCAAGTAACCCTGTAGGTGCGGTCTTTGAGGTATGAGGTGAGAAGGGAAAGTGCAGAGCCTGATACTCCAAGTTCTTGGAGAGTGCGAAGGAGGATCTGATGGTTCACCGTGTCGAATGCAGCAGACGGGTCCAACAGGATGATGACAGAGGAGAGGGAGGCTGCTTTAGCAGTGTGCAGTTCCTCAGTGACAGTGTATGCTCTGCCAACAAGACTACTGAATAATTCTTAAAAAAATATGTATTTTATCAAACATATAATGGCCTAGTTAAATGATCTTATCCAAATTTGATTGTGATCTGGACTCTGATTCTTACACCAAAGGGATTTAAACATTTTATTAAAATCTTATATTGAACATTCATATTTAACAGAAAAACAATTGTATCAACCTTTCAGCCCAGGATTCATTAGTGTCTGTGATAAACCTGATTTATTCGAATATCAGAATACATACTTTATTATGTTGTCCAATTAGGAACCATTTGATTATTTTCCATCATAAATAGTGATTTATATTTGTTAAATAAAAGCAACAACGGTTAAATTAATTGAAATTCCTACTCAACAAACGGGTTTATAGCACGGGCCAACCCTGATAAGCCAAGCATTGCAATCCATTATGTTAATTATATTGTTCAATTATTATTTAACCCTGCATTACACGTATTAATGCTTTGTTTGTCAGGATTTGTTTTGTTATTAAAAATAATGAAAATGAAAGGTGTCTTACTATTCAGCAAATACCTGAATAGTAAGAGTCCATACAAATATGCAACTTAAAAGCAGTACACATATTAAAGGAAAAGTGTAGATTGTGAATTAAAGTTAGAAATCATTTGATGCATTTCCGAGCCCAAATGGAAGTAATTCATTCAAAACAGTTTAATTCTAATTCAAAAAAACTTGTACTGAAAAACCACCAATTAAAAGGTTTTACCTAGGCATTTATTATTAACTCATCATTATACCAAATTGCATACTATGTGGTTTAGCGACAGCCTATTTTAAAATAAAGTGTTAACAGATATTGGTCATGGTTAATTTCTTTAAAGGTTGAAATGTATAAAACATGAAGGTGAATATTCTTACCTCATTGGAGTTCCAAGTCCGATTGTGCAGCAATATTGTTAAATTTGCAGCAGTTCAATCAATGTTAGAAACTGACACAAAGAAGGCACAACACACCTTGAAGATGTGAAGATGGAAGTGAACACTTGTCAGTGAGTGAGGGCTTTCTGAGACCAGACATTCTTCTTTTTTTATTTCTCGGGAATTACAACAACATCATTGTATACAACAAAACAAACTCTTTATAACCCTTCATCACTTCCTTGTCAATGTTATTTGAATAGATGTATTCTTTCATCACGTGACAAAAGAGATCCGCTCAACTAACTTCATGCTAGAGACAGTCTGAGATAATCTGTTTAAACAATCTCACATTTTTCGAAGCAGACACTTATCAGAATCAGAATCAGAATACCTTTATTAGTCGCACAGAGGGGACATTTGCAGTGTTACAGCAGGAATGAGCCACAGACAGCTTACCCAGCAACCCAGTCTCATGGCATTTCGTGTTCACCAACACGACATTTAATCTATTGATTCGTGTTCACCAACACGATTTTCCCCTTTTTTTCGTGTTGCACAGAAAGATTTTAAAAGCAATGTATTTCTACTGGTAATGTGTTTCGTGCCTGCAGCACGTCTTTTTCTCCGGTCGGGTCGTGGAAGACCGGAAGCTGTGTGGATCATAAAAACATGTTCTTACTCAATATCAAGCCACAACTAGAGAATGCAATTCCTGAAGAAATTGCTAGTGGGAATGCTTTATGCTGAAAAGCTGATGCTAAACTGCTATGCTGAAATGTAATGTGTAAGAAGAAAGTGAAGAATGTAGATTAAAATGAAATGTGTAAGAAGAAAGTGAAGAATTTAGATTAAAATGAAATGTGTAAGAAGAAAGTGAAGAATTTAGATTGAAATGATACTGTGGTGGTTGTATTCTCCAGCCACCTCCCTTGTGTGTGTTTTCCCTTCCCCTGTCTGTGTGGGCGTGGTGGCTGTCACTCCTGGCTCCCGGCTCAACCTCCACCTGCTGCAATCAGTTGGGCACCCTCCTCTGCTACACACCTGATTTCCATCAGCCATTACTAATGGCATATCAGCGGAGGCTCCACAACCTGTCAGCGCCAGATCGTTGTTTCATTTCATTTCTTTTCATTTCAAACCTTTATTTATACAAATAAAATCCCATTGAGATCATTGATCTCTTTTCCAAGGGAGACCTGTTTAAACCCCAGTGGTAAAACTCTCAGCCTTCTCAGCCTTCTTAGAATAAGTTAGCTATTTCCGCTACACTTGAATGTTCTTATTACCTGTTCTTCTTGTGCTCCAGGATTACTCTCCAGCCGGATTACTCTCCACGCTCCTCCACCTCAACAGCCGCTAGCAACCGGATTACTCTCCACGCTCCTCCACCTCAACAGCCGCCAGCAACCGGATTACTCTCCACACTCCTTTTTCTCAAAATAAAACCTTTGTAACACTCTGCCGTGTCCTGCGTTTGGGTACTCTCAGATAACCGTAACAGATACATGAACACAGGGGGCTTGAATGTGTGATGAGAGAAGAAAAGAAAGTAAAAAGGCTTGGAAAAGCAGCAGAATATTTGAACCGCAAACTTCTGAACTAAGTTGATGGCGAATGATCTGTCGCCATGACAACGGCATTTGATGACACCCCATAATACGCTTAGATGCGTTGATGGTTGCATCGTTACCAAACCTGTGAAGTCTTGGGCTGTTTGGAGTAATTTCACTGAAGTTATGAGAAAACCGTGTTTCAAGGCGAGCATTGTGTTGCCATGGCAACGGCATTTGAAGAAATCTCAAAACCGTCCCGTAGATGTCTTCACGGCTGGACTGTTAGCACACTTGTGAAGTATGAGCACTTTTTGAACATTTGCATAGGAGTTATAGCGACATCATGTTTTATGGCGAGGGATGCGTTTCCATGGAAACGGCATATGGTGAGATCTCAGATTTGGCGTAGAGCTGTTGAGGCATGGACCAGTGATATACAAGTGAAGATTGGGGGACGATTGGACTGTGTCGATTGGACTTACAGCCACATCGTGTTTCATGGTGAATGATCTGTCGCCATGGCAACGGCATTTGATGACACCCTGTAATGGAACACGATGATGTCATCACTCCAACTGACATGCAGCAGACTTCAACAGTCCAGCTGTGAAGACATCTTCGGGACAGTTTTGAGATTTCTTCAAATGTCGTTGCCATGGCAACACAATGCTCGCCTTGAAACACGGTTTTCTCATAGTTTCAGTGAAAATACTCCAAACAGCCCAGAACTTCACAGGTTTGATAACGATGCAGCCATCAACGCATCTAAGGGTATTATGGGGTGTTTATAGTTGAGCTAACGAGCTCTGTAGAGATCTATAGGTTACTTACGTAACCCCAGACCTCAGAGTAACATGAAATGAGGTGTATCACTATGGGATGCGTCTCATCGCGGAGCAAACAGAAGCATCAATCTCATTACGCCAATCCTGATTGGCTGGTGATCTTGACGCTTCTCTTCTTCTCACTCTTCTCACTCTTCTCTCTTCTCGCTTCACCATAGCAAGGAGGGCCGTCTGGTGAGACATCTCACTTCATGTTACTCTTAGAACTGGGGTTACGTAAGTAACCTATAGTTCTCATTCATAACACTCCGTTCGATGTCTCACTATGGGAAATTGTAGCTCCCGTATTGCCAGACGAGCTTATCTCGAAAATCACCGATCAACCAGAATTTAACAGGTAGAGTCCCGACTCAACAAGGTGCCCAGCACTGCTCGGGCCACGCTTGGAGCGGAGACGTCTAGCCTGTAAAAGCGGACAAAAGTGAGCGGCGAGGACCAGCTCGCCGCTGCACAGATGTCTTGGATGGAAACACCCTTGAACAAAGCCCAGGATGTAGCCAGGCCCCGAGTCGAGTGAGCCCGCAGACCCAAAGGTGCTTGCAAATTCTGACTCGTATAGGCCAAAGCAATTGCCTCCACAATCCAGTGGGAGAGCTGTTGCTTAGTAACAGGCTTGCCCTTGTGAGGGTTAGCCCAGGACAGGAAGAGTTGGTCATTAAGACGAAGCTCCTTTGATCTGTCCATATATGTGTGTAAAGCCCGGACTGGACACAACAGATCCTGCTGCTGCTCCCCGGAGGAAACCAGCGGCGGAGGAAATGCCTCAATGTCAATTGGGGTACACGAACCAACCACCTTTGGTGTAAAGGCAGGGTTGGGCTTCAACAACACTCTCGTTTGCCCTGGGGAGTGCATGAAGGATATACAGACAGTGCATGAATATCACTGACCCGCTTGGCGGATGCCAGGGCCAGTAACAGCACTGTCTTGAGTGACAGATGTTTCATGTCAGCTCCTTCCAGGGGTACAAATGGGGTCATTCTGAGCCCATTTAAAACCACTGCCAAGTCCCATAAGGGCACCAGTGACCTGGAGACAGGGAGGAGCCTGCGAGCTCCCTTCATAAAACGGCAGACCAAAGGATGTTGGATAGCCGTCTTACCCTCAAAGCCCACATGGCATGCAGCAATAGCAGCCAGGTACACCTTGAAACAGAAGCATCAATCTCATTACGCCAATCCTGATTGGCTGGTGATCTTGACGTCAGCGTCAGGGGAAATCACCCCCTATAAGTAGCTTGCGCCACAACGCATGCGTCATTCAAAATAAGCACCTCTTCTCGCTTCACCATAGCAAGGAGGGCCGTCTGGTGAGACATCTCACTTCATGTTACTCTGAAACTCGGGTTACGTAAGTAACCTATAGTTCTCATTCATAACACTCCGTTCGATGTCTCACTATGGGATATTGTAGCTCCCGTATTGCCAGACGAGCTTATCTCGAAAATCACCGATCAACCAGAATTTAACAGGTACACTGTAAACCCCAACAGTACTACTAACTCATAAGTATTATGGGTACTGCAATCAAAACCAAATATCAAGTCAACCGAACATTACATTTATACGTTCTCTTAACGAAAAGTGCTGTTTAATTTTATGTGAATAATAATTTATGAGTGAATATTCAAATTTGAATGAAAACTTGTGAGTGAACAGTCACGCAGCGTCTGACGTCATTACGTCATGACGTTGCGACGAATCGAGAAAAATCCATCCAACATGGCGGCTCTTGCAAGCGAAGGGATTCCACACATGGTTTAACTTGTAAGTACCAAAATAAGTCGTTAAAACTGCTTTCTTGTTATAATATTGTAAGGATATACCACCCGAAGATTATATGTGATCGTTAGACTGTTTAAACTGTTGTTTAATTCAGAGTTACGTGCAGAGCGCCGCAGTTACCGGCAGCTTCGCGCTATTTTTTGAATTTCGGACTGCCGGTTAAGTACTGTAAGGACCTCAACGTTAGAGCAGCAGTATGCTAACTTTAGCTAGAAACTCCTATTAGTCAACGGCAGCCCTACTGTTTAAAAGTGTGTTACTTACTGGTGCTTATTAACGCTATTATCTGGTAAATGTGATGTCATTCCTGAATACTCCTGAATTAAGCTAGTAGCTAGCAAGAGCTGTTTTCCACAATTACGTTGATGCTAGCTAGATGTAAGCTAATGCAAACGGCAAGCTTGTATTAAAACTCTGCACATTTATTTTTGCCGTAGGGTGAAGCTGTTGCATCAATATTCAAGGTAAGTTATTGCTAACCCATACTGTGTTCTGTTTTTTCAATTAATTAATTTAGAACTTTTTTCCAGTAGGTTTATTTATTTAATTAGGTATTCAGAACATTGAACAGAACTGGCCTTTCTACAGTAATCCGATCATCATGCTTTGTTGAAGTTGCATTGTTGAAATGGTTAAATGGAGTGTAAGGACGTTAACGTCAGAGCAGCAGCATGTTAACTTTAGCTAGTAACTCCTATCAGTCAACGGCAGCCCTACTGTTTATAAGTGTGTTACTGGTGCTTAATGTTATCCGATATTATCTGGTAAATGTGATGTTATTCCTGAATTAAGCTAGTAGCTAGCTAGGGCTGTTTTCCACAATTACGTTGAGGCCTACACACAGGCATGTTTGCTAGTGACAGTAAGCTAATGAAAACTGCAAACTTGTATTAAAACTCTGCACATTTCTTTTTGTCGTAGGGTGAAGCTGGTTCATAGCAGTGAGACTCAAGATTCAAGGTAACTTGAACAGAACTGGCCTATCTACAGATCCGATCATCATGCTTTGTTGAAGTTCAAATGGTTCAATGGCGTGGAAGTGCAACTTATGTGCTGTCTCGTCAGACACCCAGGCTCAGTTATTTAGGCACTATCGGTTGAAGCATAGCCAGTACTCAAGAGTTAGCCCTTTGCCATGTGTCTATGACTCTTGCATTTGTACATTTCAATCATTTAATGCATTGAAAATTCATTTATCACGGCTTCACAAAAATGTGTGTAGTACTGGTGCAAGTGAGGGAGCACAAGGAGGATGTGCAATTTTTAGCTGCCCCTTGTGTAACTTTAAACATTCGTTCTCTGAAGCAACAGTGTTCATTCATTTAAGGGGACACTTAAAGAACCTTGAAACTGTAACATGCCCATTTAAGAACTGTAGCTACAGCACAAATGTCTATTCATCATTTAATGCTCACAAAAGCAGGAACCATGCAGGTAGTTTGGACATTTGTGAAGACATTGTGTCGACACAAAATGATAGTGCCCCAGTCTTGACAGCTACTGAGTTGACCCTGAGGACGAGAATCCTGCTCAGTGTCAGCATGCAGACACGTTTGATTCTCCTGAGGCTGACGCCAGCCAGTTGAGAGCCCAGTTACACCATCATTTGTCCTCGCTCTTCCTGAAGATGCAAACTATTCTTCATGTTTCCGATATGGCATCCAAAGAGATAATTGATCATCTGACTCAGATATTTTCCTTGTCTCAACCTGTTATAAAAGACACTTTAAAAGAGGTTTTTAAGAGGCATCAGATTTCTCCTACTGAAGCTATCATGAATGATTTGGTGAGTGCTGTTATGGACTCAAATATTGTTGTCAGTGCCACAGCTAAAGGTGAGGAGTTGTCTTCCACCAAGCGAAGAAAAACATTCATTGAGAAAAATTGCCCTGTGGTAAAACCAGTGCAGTATGTGTTGGAGCCCGGCTGAACAGTAGTTTATGTCCCTATACTACAAATGATCCAGAAAATGTTCAAACACACAGACATCCTTGACAGAATCAAGGAAACCAAGATCTCACAAAAGGGGCTTTACATGAGCCATCGAGATGGCTCATATTGCCAAGAGAATGACTTGTTGTCGTCTTCAGAGCTATCCCTGCCATTGCTTTTGTATATTGATGACCTTGAAATTGCAAATCCACTTGGCACTTCAAGGAAAATACACAAACTGTGCTCTGTCTACTGGGTGATGGCTGATTTGCCAGGTAAATACCAATCAGCGCTGCATGTCATTCAACTAGCAGCATTATGTAAGGTATCTGATATTCAGAGGTGTGGCTATAAAAGAGCACTTGGTCCATTGTTACAAGACATTCACACTCTTGAACAAGATGGTGTATACATTGAAGGCCTTGGTCAGTCAGTTCGGGGTACTGTTTTATGCGTCTCGTCTGATAATCTTGCAGCTCATGCATTAGCAGGCTTTGTGCAGTCTTTCAGGGAAGGATATATTTGTCGATTCTGCAACGCTACAAGAGAAAAAAATGCAGTCTCATGATGTTGTAGATGGTGAATTTAGTCTAAGGACAAAAGCCAGTCATGACCGAAACGTGCAGGATGTTATGCAAGCCGGGGATGGTAAAAGTCAGTTGGGTGTAAAAGGGGACTGTATCTTGCGCGAGAGTTTGCAGTATTTTCATACAACTACTGGCTTCCCACCGGATGTCCTGCATGATCTTTTTGAGGGCATTGTGCCTGTGGAGTTGGCCTTGTGTATTAAGGAGATGATTAGACTCAAATATTTTACCCTTGAGTATTTGAACAGGAAGATTGTGTCATTCCCCTACCAATACACAGACAAGAGTGACAAACCAAAGCCTCTCTCAAAAACCTTTGCTGGAAAAGGGACCATTGGTGGCAATGGCCACGAAAATAGCGCATTGTTGAGACTACTCCCATTGATGATCGGTAACAAGGTTCCTGAGAAAGATGGTGCTTGGACTGTATTGATGGATTTGAAAGACATTGTGGAGCTGGTGCTGTCACCAACGTTTGATGATGAAACTATCCAGTATTTGCAAACTAAGATACAGGATCACAGACAAATTCTTCAGGATGTTTTCCCTGCATTGAGACTACGCCCTAAGCATCATTATGTCGAACACTACCCAGATCTTATACGTTGTTTTGGGCCTCTTGTCCATTTGTGGACTATGAGATTTGAGGGCAAACATCGCTTTTTCAAGCGTGTTGTACATGACACACAAAACTTCAAGAATGTGTTAAAAACACTAGCAACTAGGCATCAGCACATGGTGGCATACTATCTCAGTGCACCATCATTCTTTAAACCACATCAGCAGACATCAAATGTCTCTTCTGTCTTGGTTTCAGAGCTTCCTGAGGTTGCAAAAGAGCACATTGGACAACAAACAGACAGCCACATGATTTACAACACATCCAGGATCATTTTTGATGGCACTAATTATGATGTTGGGATGTTTGTATCTGTAGGGCAGGAGGGGGGTCTGCCTCAGTTTAGCAAAATCGAACAGATCCTCCTTGTTAACCACAATGTCACATTTCTCTGCCGAAAACACAAATCATGCTACATTGAACATTTGAGATCATTTCAACTTTACCCAGGGAATATGACTGTCCACAGCATATCAGAGCTCAATGATAGCTCACCACTTTCTGCATACAATATAGAAGGAAAACTGCTGTTGACACCAAAACGATTCATCCTGCTTCACTGAAAGTACACTTTAAGGAAAACAGTGCAACTGTATTGAAACCCCATTTTAACATGGCAGGTATACAGTTTTTGCCCACATAAACAGAAATCTATAATGTCATATAGAGACTATACTTTTGGTAAAAGATGATGAGTACCTACGTTGATATTTTTTGTATACATTACATCTATGTAAATAAATGTCCCTCTTTTTCTATTTCAATACCTCATTGTGTCTCTCAGATGATGGCAGCATCCCAGAAATTCCTGCTGCGAGTTTATATTGCTACAGATGTTGCCATAAAGGTAACTCTGACTGAGCGGCCAGAGTCAGTTGAAGAGCTAATCAACATACTGCGTGAGAAAGTCAAGCCAAAACTGGACTTCGAGTTTACCCTGCAGTATGAGGATCCTGACTTTGGTGGACAACTTGTCTCCTTGATATCCAAGAATTACCAGAGAAGGGCACTTTGAAAGTAGTCACATCGGAGTGTGCAAGTTCCGATACAGACATCCTTCCTCATGTGTCAGTAAGAGAGCGTCAGAAGACCTGGCCTGACATTTTCCCTGTACCCACTTTTTCCTATGAAGTAGAACATGTGCTTGGAGAGGGAAACAGTGCCTTTGAGACATATGGAAAGACATTGAAGTTAAACAGAGGCCAAAAGCACAACATCTTGGAGAGTATGGCTGCAGTGATGCACAACTTCAAACCTTACCCAAGTGACAGGGACGTGGGTATGGCAGCGGAGGCTCTTGTAACGGCTCATCCATGTCTTAAAGAGCTTGGAAGTGTTAGTGGATGGTACGGATGGAAGATTTTCCTGAAGTTTAAGATGGGGAATTATCGTACCAAGTTGGCCAGATCTGGATGTGTGGAGGTGGCTGTCAACTCAGGCAAAAGGAGCATCAACAACCCTGACAAAGATCACCCCCACTCGAAAATAAAAAGAGCCAGACGAGCTGAAGTGAATTACCTTCCAAACTTTCCCAGAGGAGAAAACCAGACCAGTCTTGAAGAAATGAGAATCCAGATTTTGCAGGAAGTTGAGAAAAGTGAGAAGAACCTCATCTTAATAGAAAAGCTCATGCAGATGACTTTTGCCCTTCGTCGCCAGGAGATCGTTCAAGAAAATCCCTTGGTCAGGGACTTTTTAGAGAAATGGCCGGCCCTCCGGATGGAATCACAGGTAAAACACAGATGCTCTCAGACCTTTTAATCTTTCTCTTTTCTGCCCCTTGTCACATCTTTCTCATAGTCTGCACACCGTTTCCCAATTGTGCTTGCAGAAACTGCCTACTTTGCACACAATGGAACAGTGTTGTTGTTCAATGTTAATATATTATAAAACGATATTTATTTTTATAATATAAATAATAATACAAATTAAATGAATACTTTGATATGATCATGTTGTAATATATATTTACGGAAACAACAAAACCGGTTGCATCACTAATAATTTTACAATTGCATATCCATTAATGATCTTTATACATTTGTGTGTTCCTGTAGGTTTCTGCTGAGTTTCAACGAATCACAAACGTCAACCTACGGAACCAGTTCTTTTCTGAACTAGACAGACACACCCTGCGACTGATTGCCTTGTACAGGCAGAAGGCGGCACGCACTGGCAAGGTATCTGAGGCCCTGCGTGAAATCCTAAGGATTTGTGATCTCCAGGTGAGTTTACTAGAAGTTTGGTCCAAATATCAATGTTTATTTACTTTTACACAAAAACCACATTTATTCAAATTCACATCATAAACAGATAATGTAAAATATACTGGATTGTATTTTTCAGAAGAGTGTCACAAATATAACGATTTTTTTTTTGAATTAGACAACAATCAAAAATAAACATGTATATATTAATTAAAAAAAAAGCCATTGCTTTTTAATTATGCTAGTTTTTACTTGTCTTTCCAGGAAGTACAGGATGTCCACATGAAACGCAATGCAGCCCTTCGAGCCCTCCCATTATACCTGCGTGAGGAGGACCCAGAGTTCTTCAAGTCTTGGAGCGTAAGTATTTAGTGCACTCAAAGTACTGCTAGTGAGGTCAGAATGTGTGCTTGTAAGAAACTGTTTAGCTATTTCACCCTTCCAGTTAAAAAAAACAAACAGACGGGAGCAATCAAAAATATTTTCAGATATATAAAAGAAATACGGTGGCCCTGAAGTGCAAGACACGACAGCATTTCACAAAACACCACAGCATTTCACAAAACACCACAACATTTCAGAAAACACCACAGCATTTCAGAAAATACTACAGCATTTCACAAAACACTACAGCATTTCAGAAAACACCACAGCATTTCAGAAAACACCACAGCATTTCACAAAACAATTTGTAAAATGCTGTGGTGTTTTGTAAAATGCTGTGGTGTTTTCTGAAATGCTGTGGTGTTTTCTGAAATGCTGTGGTGTCTTGCACTTCAGGGCCACCGAAACACATTTTTGAAATACCTTCCTATATACTTACCTGTTGAGGAATATGTGAATGAGATTGTTTAGTTACTTCAAGTCAACCTTACAGTTGGACTCTATGCATTTCCAGGCAGAGGAGGTGGACCGGCCAGACATCACCAACACACCGGTTGCTATTGTCAGCATGGTCACTGAGGGCACTCCAAGTGAAGTTGATCTCAGTCCGGCAAGTACTGCTATTCTGGTGGAAGGTGATTTCGTCATCAGCAATATCCCCAGGATGGCGGATTCCTTTGCATTGTTGTTCGGCTTGATGTACGTGTTACATTTGGACTACCCCAAGAAACTCATCAACACTTTCACTTTCATACAGAAAGTGCTCATGGGCCTTGATGATGGTAAACCACTGAAACCCTGCCTACTCAATCTAAAAAATGACCTGTTACTGAGAGAGTAGGCCGTGTTACAGGTTGAAACTTTGCACATGCCAATGTTTGTGTTGCACAATTAATTATTTGATAGTTTGTTGCTTAAAGCAGTTTAATGTTTATATTTGGTAGAATATGTCTTTCCCCTAAATCTACCTCAGTTGTTCATGCTTGCACAGAAAGTGCTGATGGGCCTTGGGCTGCCTACTCAATCTAAAACAATTACCTGTTACTGAGAGAGTAGGCTGTGTTAAAGGTTGAAACTTTGCACATGCCAATGTTTGTGTTGCACAGTTAATTTGTTGCTTAAAGCAGTTGAATGATGTTTACATTTGGTAGAATATGTCTAAATCTACCTCAGATGTTCATGTTTGCACTGAAAGTGCTGATGGTCCTTGATGGTGGTAAACCACTGAAACCCTGTGCCTACAGTTATTCATCTTTGCACTTTAACTCCAATGGCACGCCATTTGAGAATTTATTTCATATCCTTGATATCAGACAGCAATTACCTACACTAACTGGCTCTTTGATTGCACTTGTTAGATATATGGTCACACTAGTTTGACATTCTGCTTTACTAGTTGAATAACACATTATACTAGTCACTCTTTTTCAGCCACTAGTGGCACTTTTGTCTGACTAGTTACTACATAAGCCTTACTAGTGACGCCAGGAGCAGCATCAAAGTCCCAACTTGTAAGATTTTTTGATGAACTAGTGACCCTCTGACCGTACTAGTGACACTAAAAGTTAACAGCACTGCAAAAACTCAAGTTGGGACTTTAGTGCTGCTCGTGGCGTCACTAGTAAAGCTTATGTGGTAACTAGTCGGACAAAAGTGCCACTCGTTGCTGAAAAAGAGTGACTAGTATAATTGTGTATTCAACTAGTAAAGCAGAGTGCCAAACTAGTGTGACCATATATCTAACAAGTGAAATCAAAGAGCCAACTAGTGTAGGTAGCTGCCGTCTGATATCAAGGATATGGAATACATACTCAAACGCTTGCAAAACTCCTTGAAATGTTTCTTTTTACAAATAGAAAATATAACTAATTTGTATTAATTTTACTGTTTTGTGAACAATAAGTACCTTTTGAAAAGTACATTTTAATTTTATTTTGAAATGTAACTTACAGTTTGATGGTCTTTTTTTTTAAAAAACATGTTGCAGTAAGAAATTGCATGTTTTAGAATTCATGTTTTGATTGGATGAACAATTTAAGACTCAATAAATTAAAAAAAACTAAAGTCTACAGAAGTTGTTGAAGTTCTTTGAATATTTTGTACTTAAAAAAATAAATAAGAAAATATTGGCCAATGAGTTATCTAGAAATATATTTGTTGATTTCAATATTCATGCATTTAAGTACTTTTGCATCAAACTAATTCATTATGGAGAAATAAAAAACGTTAAATGTGTTAAACAATGTTTATAAGTACAGTATACTTAAATAATACACAAATAATAATTAAAGTAACTTATCATTTTTGATCAATCATTTACTCAAGAGTCTTAAGTTAGTTTACTTAAAACTTTGGTGGTAATCAGTTTCCACAAAAGTTTTGAGTACTCCGAACTAATCGGGTTTTACAGTGTAGAGTCCCGACTCAACAAGGTGCCCAGCACTGCTCGGGCCACGATTGGAGCGGAGACGTCTAGCCTGTAAAAGCGGACAAAAGTGAGCGGCGAGTACCAGCTCGCCGCTGCACAGATGTCTTGGATGGAAACACCCTGGAACAAAGCCCAGGATGTAGCCAGTCGAATGAGCCCGCAGACCCGAAGGTGCTTGCAAATTCTGACTCGTATAGGCCAAAGCAATTGCCTCCACAATCCAGTGGGAGAGCCGTTGCTTAGTAACAGGCTTGCCCTTGTGAGGGTTAGCCCAGGACACGAAGAGTTGGTCATTAAGACGAAGCTCCTTTGATCTGTCCATATATGTGTGTAAAGCCCGGACTGGACACAACAGATACTGCTGCTGCTCCCCGGAGGAAACCAGCGGCGGAGGAAATGCCTCAATGTCAATTGGGGTACACGAACCAACCACCTTTGGTGTAAAGGCAGGGTTGGGCTTCAACAACACTCTCGTTTGCCCTGGGGCGAACTGAGTGCATGAAGGATGTACAGACAGTGCATGAATATCACTGACCCGCTTGGCGGATGCCAGGGCCAGTAACAGCACTATCTTGAGTGACAGATGTTTCATGTCAGCTCCTTCCAGGGATTCAAATGGGGTCATTCTGAGCCCATTTAAAACCACTGCCAGGTCCCATAAGGGCACCAGCGACCTGGAGACAGGGAGGAGCCTGCGAGCTCCCTTCATAAAACGGCAGACCAAAGGATGTTGGCTAGCCGTCTTACCCTCAAAGCCCACATGGCATGCAGCAATAGCAGCCAGGTACACCTTGATCGTGAAGAAAGCTCTGTGTTTATCGATCAAGTCCTGTAGAAATGATAAAATCACCCCGACAGGACATTGAAAAGAGATGTGTCCTTCTTGAAGGCACCACTCCTCAAACACCCTCCACTTACAGTCGTAAAGAGAACTGGTGGAGGAAGCTCTCGCACTCTGAATAGTGTTTATCACCTTCTGAGGGAGTCCCACTGTATTCAGATTGTACCACTCACGGGTCAGGCCCATAGTGCCCCGCGCTCTGGGCGTGGGTGAAAGATCGCCCCCCCCCGCCTGAGACAATCTGTCCCTGCGTGGTGGGGGCTGCCATGGCTGCCCGCACAACAGCTGATATATCTCCGCCAGCCCGTACATTACGGGCTAGGGCGGAACCATCAGGATAAGTGTGTGGCGTTGCTACTTCACTCTGGCCAGAGTTGGGGGTAACAGAGCCAGGGGTGGGAACGCGTACAGAGGACCCGGAGGTCAATTGTGTACGAGTGCGTCCCCGCCTAACAGTGCGTTTAAATCGTGCATTAAAGAGAACAGCTGTCATTGAGCATTTTTTCTTTATGCGAACAGATTTAACGCGGCTCTGCCGTAACGCACCCACAGCGGACTCACGATCCTTGGATGAGGAGTCCAGTCTGCATAGAGTGGTGCACCTCTGGACAGTAATTCTGTCCCTAGGTGCATCACTCCCGGTACCTGTGTCGCTCTCAGAGAGAGGAGACGTCTGCCGCTCCAAGGGATCAGTTTGTGTGCCAGTGTGTGTGGCTGGAAACAACGCAACCTCCCTTGGCGGTTCATACACGATATCGTGTTGTCTGTCCTCACGAGGACATGGTGTCCTCTGAGAGAAGGCAGGAAGCGTTTTAGGGTGGGGACCACCGCTAAAAACTCCGGGTGATTTACGTGCGCGAGGTCTCTGCTCTAGAGACCTCTCCCCGAGCGGCCTTCGTAAATACCCTATCAGCCTGTCTGACATTTGTCCGTGGTGACCACCTTCCGTGAAAGGACAGCACCTGTAGGCGCGTCCCGTACTAGATAAATCGGGTGTCGTGCCACTACGCATTACATAATAACCAATACTCTCCGCACGCCGTGGCGCGCAGGGTTTAGTTTTATGATGAGACCCATGTTGAGTGGGTGCTTTACGAGGACATTTATCTGCGTAATCTGACTCTGCTCGGCGGGCATTATAGATAAAACCCTTCTTTCTAGGAGAGAGAGAACTTCTCTCTCCAGAATGTGGGTTGACTCTCTCTGGGCTTGTGAAAACAGATCATGTGTAACTGTTTTGAGAAGCCCAGGCAGATGTCGTGAGTATCTCCTGCTGTATGCTCCTTAGAGCCAGCTGAGATGTCAGGCTTACGGCTCCAGCCGGTACTGCGCATGCGCGTGACGGTGGTGCCTTTACAGCTCCAGCCGGCACAGCGCATGCGCGTGACGGTGGTGCCTTCACGACCCCAGCCGGCACTGCGCATGCGCGTGACGGTGGTGCCTTCACAGACCCGTCAGTAATCCGCCTTTTGAGAGATGCCGTAGCTGCTCTCAGAAGGGGAACAATTGACGGGCTGTTTATTGGCTTTATTGATTTTCTTTCTCATTTTTTGGAGCTGCGCCCTCGGCCTGAAGCCTGGATGCGTCAGCGGCAAATGTTTTATGACAGAGGAATCAATCAATGTGTGACATGTGTTTGTGTGGATTTGAGGATGGTGTTTAGGCATCTCTCGAGGCGGCGGGAACACATTCAGAGCTGGGGAATGAACTTCCAGCTCTGTCACGGAGGGGAGAAGGAGGGGCTGTCACGCCGCTCGCTTCTTCTTCCTCGACTGCTGGCCGAAATTCTGGGTTCGCTGAGCCTGAGCTGCAGCCGGAACCGGAGATTTTCTCGCCCAACTTGCCCTTGTCTCCAGCCTGGGCTGGGGACTCGGGGTGGGCTGCAACCTCTGCTTGTCCGGTGCTTTAAACCGAGCAGAGTTCGAGACAGCTTGGGTGAAGGACTGCTGCTGCGAAGGCAGCGGCTGGACCCTTCGAGGGAGGCAGAGGTGGAGTGCCTCGTCCTCCTTCTTCTTCGTCTCACACCTCCTTTGCATGGAGGCGAGAGCGGAGCCGAAAATTCCCTCGGGAACGATGGGCATATCCAGCACATCCTCCTTTTCCCGGTCAGGGAGGTTGGTGAGGTTGAGCCATCTTGCTCTTTCCTGCACCACCATGATCCCCATTACCTTGCCCGTGGCCTGGACGGCGCAGCGCTGGACACGGAGGCAAATGTCCGTGACCGCTGCCATCTCGTCCAGAGTGGCTGCTCCCGGGCTACCCGACAGGTCCTCGCAGAGCTCCGCTTGGTAGGCGGTTAGCAGCGAGGACACGTTCAGGGCCCTGGCGGACAACACTGCAGCTTTGTAAGACTTTTCAGTCATTGTAGACTGAAAGTGGTCCGACTTTGCTGGCAGCGTGGGGTTCCTGCTCGGTGACCATGGGCGGTATGCGGAGCAGGCCGAGCTTCTCCATTCCGTCACAGTCTAGGGAGGAGGCACCCTGTATTGGGATCTTGTTGCTGAAGGGCCGGTCTCTCCACGAGACCGACACTTCATCCAACATTTCCGGGAAGACTGGAAGGAGTTGCCTCTTTTTGCCCGCTGCTTGGGGAAGATGTTTTCCCTCGTAGCGGGACCTGGAGGTCTCCTTGGCCATTTCAGGCCACGGGACGTTGAGTCTGGCCGCAGCGCGTTCGCACACGGCCTGCAGGTCCATGCTCAGACCGGGCGAAGCTGGTGCGCTATCGCCCGGGAGAGCAGACCTCGCTCCAGGCTTTCCAGCCTGGGCCGATGACATGAAGATGTCCTCTTCTTGTTCATCCGACTCGGACAGGAGGAACGCCAGGGTGTCCTCCTCGTAGTCCAGCTCGAGGACATCCTCCGCGGGTGAGACCATGGTGAGGTCTAACCGGGAGCCCCAGCTTCGTAAAGCGCGGGAATCCGTTCTCGCGTGTCTTGTCATCTCCGGGTCCCGGCCTGCCAGGGCGCGGGATTCCGGTTCTGTGGCCATCGCAGATAATGAGCCCCAGACCGACACGGAGAGGGGTTCACTCTGTGGCGGACGCCCCCGTGTCTTGACTGCCGGCCGGCGGGTCCATGGACATGGGGGGGTCCTGTTCCGACAGGCTAGCTTGTCGTGCTAACCGTCGGCGGAGGCTCTTAACGGTGAAGCGGACACAATGTCCGCATGAGCCGGGGTTGTCGATAGCCTCTGGCGTGTTCCAGCCCGAGGCAGGACGAACAGACCTGGTGTGTGTCTGTGCCCGAGATCTTCAAGCCGCAGAGTCGAGCCACCGAGTCCCTGACTCCTCTGGTGTGAGGGAGAGAGGCGTCCATTTTGTTTGCCTCGTGGCGTGGAGAGGGCCCGCTCTCGACAGGTGGGACGGGAGAAAAAGATGTTACCACCTTGTCCTTAACCCTCTGGAGTCTAAGGGTATTTTGTCGAATTGTTGATGTTTTTTTAAATCCCCTTTTAAATGTATTTCTTCTAACATGGCACCCCATGTGTTAAATATCAAAATGTTCAGGACAATCTCTGGTATTGCTATATATGCAAATTACTCACCTTAGAGCACTGTTTGATGAGATAAGTAGCTCAAAAGCTTAAAATGTTACATCCGATTTTCGGAAAATCTTCAAAACTCTGAAAACACAAATGTACTTATGTGATCGAAATGTTTTGGTGTTTTAGATTTGGTTACCAAAGTCTTAGGATCACAAAAGCAGTGAAATATTTGAATTACACTGTATATAAATGTGTAATTCATGTCTAAAATAAAAAAATATATATTCGAATTTTGAGTAAAACAAGTGTTTATCACTCTACTTTCACCACAGCAGGGACTGAGATACATCAGGACTGAATAATGACTTCATATTACATACCAAGGTTCATGTGATGTGTAAAAATACAAATTGAGCATTCAACCTTTTTTTTTCAACCAACAATTTATTATAAATATGTTTTTTTCAACCAACTATTTATATAAATATAAGAAACTGGAAAATCTAACTATTTACAATATTGAACATCAGAACTTTCAACCAACTATTCATTATAAATGTCAAGACAGTGTCAAGGTCTTTGTCTGTCTTCCAAGACAGTGGGTCTGGCTGCTGTGTAGGTGGGGGTGATGGTGCATGGGCTGCTGTGTAGGTGGGGTGTACAAGTGCTATACGAGACCTCCACGAGACCTCCTTGCTGGCTGGGTTGAAGGTGATGGCTGTGGTGGAGCCTTTGTGCTGAGGTGTATCTTGACCTGGTGGCAGCAGCAGATGGAGGTGGAGGCAGCTGTAGTGATGATGGTCTGCTGGTCCTTGGTGGTGATGGCTCTGTTGAAGGCCCTTGGGCCACAGTAGATCTTGACCTGGGGGCCGGCACAGATGGATGTTGTGGCTGCTGGATAAACGCCGCCTGTGGGCCACTAGGCCCAGACAGCTGTGAAACATCTATGTAAAACAAATAAAAATGTAGGACAATAATTACAACTAATTTCATTGAAATAAAGTTTAAGTAAAATGTTGCTCAAGCACAAATAACAATGCACACATAAAAAGAAAGTTTGGGAGGTTGCAGAAGGAGTGTGTGTCTCTCTCTCTCTCTCACACACACACACACACACACACACACACACACACACACACACACACACACACACACACACACACACACACACACACACACACACACACAGGTATTTCCAGTTACTTTACATTCAGTATAAAATCACAGACACACATATACATAGGCTACATCTGATTACAAAGTCTCATCTGTACAGGACGGTAAAATAATAACAGGCACACATAAATAAATCTATGATAAAGTCTCATCTGTACAGAACAGTATGATAAAATAATCGATGGCAAAATCATGTCACTGTAAATGTCTCCGTTGTTGGACGAATAAATGATTAATTTAATCATCGACACATGTAATCTCACTTTTACACACCAAAATAACGTTAACACAGAGTAAACGTTTGCTAATGGAGTCTATTTTGTCCCAAGAAAAAGTTCATGACTATCGATAACAAATATATATCAATAAACCTATTGTTCATTTTCGCGGTATTCCCCACACATTGCTAGTACACTATTACTGTAATATTTACACTTACCCATGTCCAAATGGATCCTTGTTGTTGTCGTTGTGTTCTTCTTCTTCAGAAGAGTCGAAGACTTCAGGTTCTGAACATCTGAGGCTCTACTGCTGCTAGCAAAAAAAATCTCGAGTGAAGTCGGCAACTTTTTTTAGCCATTTTCTCTGTCTCTCTCTCTCTCTCCACACTGACGTAAACTGATGGGAGAAACGTGGTTTATGTTTTTTTTACTTGGTGGGTAGGTCCTTAGTGATTTCTCGATGTCCATTGGTCATTTCAGACCATGATGTCTGCCGGCTGAGATTTCCTTGACGGACACACGAATCCACCAATCCCACACAGTGTAAAGTCAAGCTGCTTTGAGCGGCCATATTGGCTGTTGTGCACTGGTTACAGTCTCACAGGAGATACTGCTGGAAAGCTACCCTTCCAGCGATTCCGCGGATATCTGAATCATGTTTCTACTCCTTATAATCAAAAATATATGATTAATTACGTAAAATGATGCGCACTTGGACGCGCCGGCGCGTCCACCGACTCCAGAGGGTTAATCCGGAGAAAAGGACGGTGGGTCTTTTATTCCCGGAGAATACTGACTGGTGTGGCAGTATGCTCCTTTAATCATTTCCTTCTCCGTGGAGAAGAGAAAAGAAAAAACGTCCTCGCTACCGTGGTGTCGGTAGAGAGGGAGTGAGCTAGCAACAGGTGTGCTGCTAGCTTGAACAATCGGACCTACCTTACTTTCTCGGGTAAGAGAAGGGCGAGGTCGATTTTAAATACTAACAGCGTTAGTACTACCGTCTTCCTGCGAAGCAGAAGGAGTAGCCGGCAAGCGCCCGTCGACCGAAATGGGTATTTGGGTTCAGTCTGTGGACAGTGAAGCTTGCCCGGCTACTGTAGAGATGTGCTCTGAAGCGAGAAGAGGTGTTTGAATGACGCATGCGTTGTGGCGCAAGCTACTTATAGGGGGTGATTTCCCTGATGCTGACGTCAAGATCACCAGCCAATCAGGATTGGCGTAATGAGATGCTTCTGTTTGCTCCGCGATGAGGCGCATCCCATAGTGAGACATCGAACGGAGTGTTGTGAATGAGAAACACAGGTTTCCATTGTTCTGAATGAGAGATGAACCTCTTACATGTGAACGTTTTGTGGAAGAACCGTAACAGATATCTGTTACATTTCAAAACGTGAAGCATGGCAAGGAAGTTGAGTATATGAAGTGTAATTGTTGTGTAGTTTCGGGTTAATAATGTGGCCTTTTTGGCAGTTTAACTAAAGGTGTGCAGCTGCTACCGTGAGGAAATATCTGCCTGATATTACAATGGGCTTCAATGGAGGAATGTTGAACGTTTTTGTCACTTCATGCCCTCAAGAGGCATTTTGTTGAATTATTGTTGTGTAATTATTTGTCATTTTTTAAGCTACGAGATGTTTTCCTACATTTGTCATGATAAATTATGTCTCAGGAATGTAGGGTTTGGGAATTATGGCAGTTTTAAAAAATATATGAAGGCACATTTCAAGATGCCCTCCACTCTGTGACATCACACACTCTAGTTCAGTCAGACAACTCACGTGTTCCTTTAACATGTTTATTAGAAGCAGCATATAGTTGAATTTGGCGACTAGGCTCGGGCATCATCACTCCATAGATATACATAGCACGATGAGTGATGATTACATAACTAACCCCCGAGCCTACAGGTGGAAGCTGGGGTAGTGGTGGGGCAGGCAAGCAGCAGCGACGTAGAGGTAGCTGCAGCAATAGCAGCAGCAAGCAATGCATGGAGAGAGATCTGGCAGGTTAATTAAGGAGACTCTGTTTGGTTGGTTGTAGAGCGGCAAGGGGGCGTTATGTATGAATGCAGCATAAGTGCTCGAGTTGACTGCCTGAACTAGCTCGCAGGCTTCGCCCCATTTAATGTTAAAATGTGAATACAACCTCTTGAACAAGGTCTGAACAAATGTTAATATCTCTAAAAGTGAGAATCAGATTTAAAAGTTGTTTTACAAGAATAATGTCAGAAATATTTGTAACATTTTAAAGTTGGAATGAGGTTTCTGAGTGAAAGTATGAATGAACAGTTAGCAGTTGAATCACATGAAGATTTGTTGAAGTCTGAAGATTTCCCCCATTTACTTCAATGTTAAAAATGTGATGTATTATGGGATGTATCTCTGGAATTATGAAAGTTATGAATGAGAAAAGTAATAGCCATTGATTCCCGACTGAGCTGAACGTTTTGATGTTTGAACGGAGTTTCTGCAATGTTCAATGCGGGAGGAGAAGAGGGCCAAAATACCAGCGGAATAATAATAATAATAAATTTTTCGTGCGTAGAGTAACAGTTAGTTGGAATGCTGTTAACAGCATTCCCACTAAATTATTGCTTTTATTTTAAATCGTATAATTTTTTGACTTTTGTTGACGTCTGTGAGGAAAATAAATGGGGCTCAGAGCCTCAGGATACTGAAATCTGTATTTTTTAAATCTTTTTTTCCTTCTAATTTGTTATTCTTTTCAAAATAACACACTGTTATTTACTCACCAATAACACACAATTATCCTTGCTTTTATTTATTGGTTTAATTCCATAATCTCTGGCTCTTTTGGCATCCGTCAGGAACTGAATTTCAAAATAAAAATAACCGGAAACAGACGTAAGCCTATAAGGGAAATTTCGAGCATCATTGCGATTGTCAACATTTCTGAGTTTAGGATGGCCGAAGACACTACACTACGCATAATACCCAGCTATCGATTAGGACTACAGTCCCCGTAATTAATCTTCAAACTCTGGGATTGGATGTTGGAGTGGCAGTGCGCCAAGGTTACGCCGAGCGTCAAACAGCTGCTGAAATGGAACGAAACCACGCCAGACTATCCAAAACTGGAATCGAACGCCCCCCCCCCCCCAGAACTACACATGCTGGCTATTGTGTTTCGCAAAATGTTCTATGGGACGTCTTTACTGAAGGTTTTTGTTTTTCCCACAATTAGAAGTTGCCATTATTAAACACATTGGTGTTATCAAATGTAAAACATGTAATTAATAAATGGGTGAAAATTGCTTGTGTCCATAATGCGCAGCATTAATATATACCCACATGACAGCTCATTGTTACTTTGTAATTCTACTCCACTACAATTCAGAGGTTCACCTGGTATTTTTACTCCACTACACTTATTTGAGTTACTTTGCAGATTCTGATTAATGATGTGAAATATAAACAACCCTTAAATCAGACTTAAGTTACACCTGAGTAAAATGCAGGTAAGGTGATTGTCAAGTGCCAACAATCAGGAGTGATATTTGATAGTTGGTGCTTGAGAAGAAAACATGTATCTGCAATTGACATGAATGGAAACGAGTAATAAAGTATATTCATTACTCGTTATTCTCTACTAATAGTTAATTAAAGACTGTATATTATGGCTATTTTGCACATCCCTTTCAAGATTTCAAGATTTGCAAAGGTTTATTGACATAATTTATAATATACACAACTACGGTGTAGTTATGCAATGAATGAAAAACTTGGGTCACAGGTTCCTCAACAGTGCATTACAAGACATCTATATATGTGTGTACCTCCACCATTAAACTGTCATATTCTGCACATTTCTTATTCTATCTACACTCTAAAAGCAAATGCCTTGGCTCAACAAAGAAAATCAACGCAACAGTTTGCATCAATGTTTATTGAGTTAAGACAACTTCTAATGAAATTGTCTTAAAGCAACAAAGTTATTTGAGTTAGGGGAGAAGGCTTTTCCTCTACAATCAGAGGTGTTTTTAATTACCACTTACTTAATAATTGGTAGCATAAACACAAGTTTTTAAGTTGATTACTCCAAAAGTTCCAACTTGTTTTACCGTATAATTTAAATGTAATTTTAAATTGTATGTACTTAATTACCACATGTTGAACATGAAGACATGTTTTTAAGTTGACAACCATTTATAAATTAAGTTGCTCCAAATAATATTGTATTCAATGGGGTTTTTCTCTTAGCTTTTTCATGTTTTTGCCTTTAAAGAAATACATTGATTCCACAACAAAAATATTAGGCAATTCAATTTTTACTTTTTGAACTTCAGGTGTTTATTTCAACACATGATGTTTCAAAAGGAGAGACTTCATTTAGTTTGAACATTGCCTGAAGACGGTTGACGTACTTTCCATGGTGTGCACACCTAGACCGGACTTAAAAGAAGTTCCTCTGACCAACGCTGACCTCATTTTGTATGTTGATGAGTCTGCCTCTCGCGACCAAGGGGGCACTAATCGGGTGGGTTTTTCTGTTGTTTCAGATTCTGCTGTACTCCGTTCTGGACCGCTTCCATGTCACCTATCAGCACAGGCAGCAGAGCTCATCGCACTAACTGAAGCCTGCACGTTTGCAGAAGGCAAAACCGTGACTATTTACACTGACTCACGATATGCTTTCGGGGTAGTACACGATTTTGGGGCTATTTGGAAGTGTAGACAATTTCTAAAATCTGATGGCAAACCAGTACTTAACCATGTACTGGTTGCAGGCTTACTAGACGCCATTCTGCTCCCATCTGAGGTTGCAGTCTGTAAATGTGCCGCACACGCAAGCAGTACAGACCCAGTTTCCCTAGGAAATGCGTCTGCTGACTCAGCCGCAAAGGCAGCTGCTCTGATTCCTCTCGCACCTCACGCACACTCATTTATTAAAATCCCTGTCTCCTCCTTCACTGACAACATTTCATCACTGACTTCCATGCAGCAGCTAGCTACGCCAGTTGAGAAGGCTCAATGGAAGGCTGCTGGGGCTGTTTTTGACGCAATCTCCAGCATCTGGGTTGGTCCAAATTCCAATCCATGTCTTCCAAGACATTTTTTCCCTCATTTCGCTAAGTTGACACATGGGTGGGATCATGGGTCAAAAGGAGGGATGTTAGAGTCTATTAATCAGGAGTGGTTCACAAGGGGGTTCACAGTAACAGCTCAAAAGCACTGTGAAGCATGCCTAATCTGCATTATGCAAAATTCTGGTAGACCAGTAAAGGTTACAGGACCCGGAGCACATCCACCTCCCACCAGGCCATTTGAGCACCTAATGCTGGATTTCATTGAGTTTAGCCCATCAGAGGGTAAGAAGCACTGTCTGGTGGTGGTCGACATGTGGTCCAAATGGGTTGAAGCTTTCCCAGTAAAAGCACAGACAGCAAATGCTGTGGCAAAGGCACTACTGAGGGAAATAATTCCTAGATGGGGACTACCAGACAACATTTCTAGTGACAACGGTTCACATTTTGCTAATGAGGCCATTACGCAGATAGGAGAATACATGGGCATGGACATCAGAAAGCATTGTGCTTATCATCCACAGAGTGGGGGTGGGGTGGAAAGAGAGAACGGCACAATAAAAACAAACTAGCAAAATGCTGTGCAGACACAGGTCTGTCATGGACACAAGCTCTGCCCATTGTGCTGATGTACATGCGGATGCGGAAAAGAACACGGAGTCAACTCAGCCCATTTGAAATCCTTTTTGGGGCTCCTCCACAGATTGGACTCAAGGCTCCAGGATGTCCTCTTCCCTCCACAACTTTGTGTGAGGATGCTATGTTGTCATATTGTGTTAACCTATCATCCACTTTAGCAGACATCCGACGTCAGGTAGCCGCAGCCTTGCCTACCCCTGCCACTGGTCCGCTTCACCGCCTTCAACCCGGCGATTTCGTGCTGATCAAGGATTTCCGGAGAAAGAGCTGGAAATCCAATCGTTGGCAAGGTCCCTACCAGGTGCTTCTCGTCACCCAGACAGCGGTCAAGGTCGCCGAGAGAGCTATGTGGGTCCACGCCAGCCACTGCAAGGTCGTAGTCACAGGAAAGGAGAAACGATAGAAGCAGACGACAACAAGTGACGTGTCCAAGTCACCAACAGAGATGACAACAAGTGACGTGTCCAAGTCACCAATAGAAACAGATGACAACAAGTGACGTGTCCAAGTCACCAACAGATGACAACAAGTGACGTGTCCAAGTCACCAACAGAGATGACAACAAGTGACGTGTCCTAGTCACCACCAGCACCACACTTGCACTACATACACCAAAACACACTACACACAAGGTGTCACGAGCGAGTGTCACGAGCGAGTGCCAGCTGAGCGGTTTCATATGCTCTCTGGTTCCTCGTTTGTGTTATCGGTGTGCGGAGTCTGACTGTCCGTGTCACGAAATCGACCGAGAGAATACACTCACACACACCATGGAACATTTCCCCCTCGTGATGAGGGCTCGCCTGGAGAGACGACAACGCAACCGTGAGCAATGTGAATACTACTGGAGAGCCTGGACAATCATAGAATGGTTCCTCTGCATACTTGCCATGATAGTTGTGTTAGGACTAGTCCTATATTTTATGTATCCATGGTCAGCATACAGCATGTCAGCCAAAATCGAGGTATCTAAGAGGTACATGGGGAAAGCAGGGCGAACCACATTTATTTTATTTTGTTGTCTGTATGTATGTATCCGGCGCCGACCCGTGTGGCACATTTTACATAGACATCGCGGCCAACACTCAGACCCCAGAAAAACGTAAGCAACCTTTGACGCCACTGTTGATCCATAGGTACTAGGGATGGGAACGATTAATTGAATATTCGAATATTCGAAATGATTCAGGTATTCGAATAATTATTCATGTATTCGAATATGAGTTATGAATATTTTTATTAATTTTTTTTATTATTAATTTTTTTTTTTGGGAGGGATGCCTAAGTTGATTTACATATTATCAAATTGAATAATTCAATGTATACGACAATGCCATAGTTAGGTGACGTCTAAAGGTGTGTTTTGCTCAGCTCACCGGTCCCTCACAGCGGGCAGAGCTGCAGGTGCTGATCTCTCTCTCTCTCGTGTCCGGTACCGTTATACTATACTCGCGTTTATGTCCAAATCCATCAGATCTAGCTAGTTCTGGCACTGGTTCTAGCTAATGATATGGCTGCTGCCCCTCCTTACACGCAGATCACGCAGACTCAAACCTCATCTTAGGCCCAAATGTGGCGCAAATGTGCTCCGCAGCCATTGTGAGGTTCCAGTGCTAACAGTTCATGAGCGTGCTCCCCCGCCCCCTGTCAACACTCGCGACACATGAGTGGCCAGCCTAAACAACAATAAGCGCTGCTTGGCAACCGTGTGTGGCGGCAAAGTACATAGACATTTTGACAGGAGAGATTTAGTTTTGCCGGTATTCAACATATTTTACCAGTCATAGTCCGGTAATTATTTACACTCTAAGAAGAGTCCTACACAGACATGGCGTCAAAAAGGAGTAATGTGTGGAAATATTTCGACCAGGTTAGTGAGTGCGATGTAGAGGTCAAACTATGCCAAATTAAACTTATAACATGCTATACCTTGCTATACCCGCAACCTCCGTTCCTGAGAGGGTCTTCTCTACAGCTGGCCTGATTGTGAATCGCCTCCACAAATGAAAGCTGTAGGTTTATAGCTGTCAAACTGTGTCAAACCAGTTCAATACATTTGACAAATTGAACTTGGTTTCTACACTTATTTGAACATGTCTGTATTGAAAAAAAATGATTGAAAAAAAATTGGGTAAAAAAAAAATGTAAAAAAAAATTCTGAATTTTTTTTTTATAGGATGTGTACATTTCGGTTAACCGGTTAACCGTTTTTTGGGGGGTCGAATATTCGAATATACATTTGCTTTCAAATTCCCATCCCTAATAGGTACATCTACATTTAATCTATACATAGGCGATAACGACCATAGCAACATTGATGTGGGTCAGACCAGTAATGGGATCACCGGTAACGTCTGGTGGCACACTCTGAGATCATTCTTGCAGGCCGCAGGACAAAATGGGTCATGTTATGCATGCACCCTTTTCCCCCAGGACTCATCAATGTCCGTGCCAGTTCTTCCGCGCTCTCTGACCCAGGTTGAACACCTCTGTGCGTTTATGGCTCTGACAAGGCCCATCAAGGGTGAAGACAGCGTAACCGAGTGGCGTTATGCTAGGCAGCTTCCCCCACCATGCAGTAATCGGTCTAACTCCTCTTTGCGTGCATCCACGTTTGATACCACATACGCAAAGTACCAACCCATCAGCCATGTGCATCCTAGTCATTTGAGAGGGATGAAACACAGCCTCTGCATCCAGAGAGTGTACCACAAAACGTCTCTTACACCACCTTATTTTTCCCTAGGAACTACTACTGGTTGTACTCGTATCCTACGGAACACATGCAGTTACGGTGCTTACAAAATCTCATATTGTCACATATCCGGTGCCCCTGAAATAATCCTTTCTAACGTAGCATTCCCAGATGTTAAACATATGTCCCTCCAACTGGCCTGGCCCAGTGATGCTGGGTTTAGCACGCCACAAGATTACGTTTGGTTGTGCGGTGACAAGCTCTATCAAGTTCTGGCTCCCCTCTGGATAGGTACATGCACTCTAGTGGATTTGAATCCAGCAGTCACTGTACTCACATCCTTAATGTACACGACACATCATTACCCAGAGTTCCAACACCCCGACCACCACAAGGTAAAAAGAGATCTGACGTCCGCTGGAGCTAAATTCATGGGTGGCCTGTTCCCATGGTGGGGTACAGTAAACAATGCCCATAAAATAGATACCTTACACGTCCGGCTAGAGAACCTCACTTACGAGACGACGCAAGGCTTCCAGGCATTGACCCCATTCATAATAGCCTCTAGGAACATGCTCATGCAGCACCAATTTGCTCTTGACCTTTTGTTCGCCTCAAAGCGTGGCCTGTGTCATGTGATCGGTGACTCCTGTTGCACTTACATTCCCGACGCCACCAAGAACATCACTGACACCGTGCTGCATCTCAACGACCTGTTAGCCGACATGAAAGCGGATGACATATCCAACGCAGGTGGCTGGGACTGGTGGTCCTGGCTTACATCAGGCGGGTGGGAAGCATGGCTGGCTAGGATAGTTACACCCCTGGCGATCATTTTTGGCCTATTAATAAGTTGTACCTGTTTGATTATCCCAATACTGAAGAAGTGCGTTTCCAGCATGGTATCCTCAGCTTTCGTTCAGTATACTGCTATTCTATTACACGACAATCCTTTGCGCCACAGTGAGATAGACCAGCTAGAATCAGAAGAGTCTGATTCCGACACTACAATATAATCATGTGTGTATCTCCTCTCTTATGCTTACATTATATTGGAGTCTGTCCTCCACAAAAACAGCCAGTTTTCTATGATATATTTGTGATGTGTTTACTTAAACCAGCGATGGAGTGTATTCATTGATGTGTTATATCAGTCTATCCTGTCAATTGTTTTTTTTATTGATCAAGTATGATCAAAAGGGGAGAATGTAGTGGACATTTTTATGATATCCTTATATGCTTAAACCAAATGCTTCTCATAAATGTCATGTGCTGTTTTCTTTTTCTTCTACGTGCTTCAAGGCCACAGCTGCTTTGGCTACTGGGAGACTCACACAGTCACACACGAACTTCCCTACTCTGAGAACCGTTATGCTATCTACAGCTCAAGGCCAGAAGATGTCTAATAACAATGTGACCGTGTGAACACAAGATTTATAACTTCCCACTCTTTTTCTATATAACCTCTGCTTTTACATTGTACTGCGCACACTCTGGCAGACTATTTTATGCTCTGACAGACCTGTGTCTATATTTATTATTGTATCATGTTATTGGAAGCTTCAAATAAATAACTAGAAAGACAAGCTCTGTCTGATTCACCATTTATTTGTTTTGATCACTTTGACTTGTACTCTCCAGCTGTGTTGGGTCCTAGATTTCCATAACAGGCCCGACCAAGCAAGGAGGCAAAGGCAGAACGTCCAAAATACAACCCGGTGTGGGCATTTATTACTCATGGGCACATGACACAGCCTCAATCTCGCTGTTTACGTGAGCACAGTCACCAGCCACAAGGATCTCACACCCCACTCCCAGCCAACACAGACAGGGAAAACAGAGCCAATAACTACACACTAATCAGCACAACAAGACACAGGTGAGGGGGGGAGGAGACAACACAGGGCACCAGGTGAACACAATCAGGAGTAACAGACATGGGGAAAGGGAAACACTTTTCAAAATAAAAGCACATGTGCAATAGTACAAGGCCCGAAGCTGTCAGTCCACAGTGACGAAGTCATCTTCCTGTGACACTTGTTGATCTTGGCCATGTTGCTCTCCTCCATGTGTCTCCACTCCGCCCGGTGTTTCTGCTTTCCCTTGTGCCGCATGGTTTCCTCAGAGGGGAGCGTGAAGTCGGAAGGAAGCGTCCCTTTCATCCTCAACTTTTTCTCCCGCTCCTTCACGATGGCCTCCGTCAGGTTCTCCACGTACGCCGCCTTCAGCGTCTTCATCACCTGCTTCTCCACCTGAGTCTGAGCGGCTGACAGGGCCTCTGCATGAGCCTGAGCCCTTATCTCCTCCAGCTGTCGCTGTATGACACGCTCTCTCTCCCGACGGATCCCCTCGGCTATTTTTACCCCCTCCTCCTCCGCTAGAAAAGCATCTTCCTCGTCTTTAATTTTCTTCTCCTCTGCAAGTTTCTTCTCCTGCAGGTGTATCAGACAAGCCTCCTCCACTAAGCGCATCTTCTCTTCCTTTCTCAGCTTCTCCTCTGCAACCTGAGCTGCTCCTCTTTCTCTTCCATCAGGAAAACCTGTTCCTGTATCCATGAAAATGGCTGCTCCGTGTTCCTCAAACGGCACTCCTCCCGCTTGAATCTGGCTGTCTCATACTGCAGGAATGACTTCATCATCTCCCTCAGTTCCTCCATCGTTTTCACCTCCTCACTTGGTCAATCCCACTTCTGACACCAAATGTGAAGCTGACCGTGAAGCGGCCCAACCAAGATGGATGGATGATGGACTTTTATTAATCCCTTCGTGGGGAAATTGTTTCTCTGCATTTGACCCATCCTAGTGTTAGGAGCAGTGGGCTGCCATTTTGAACGGCGCCCGGGGAGCAGTGTGGGGAACGGTGCCTTGCTCAGAGACACCTCGGTGGCACTTGGTCTTGCCAGGACTTGAACTGGTGACCTTCCAGTTGCCAAGCCAAGTCCCTATCGACTTCGCCACCACCGCCCCACAAGCAAGGAGGCAAAGGCAGAACGTCCAAAATACAACCCGGTGTGGGCATTTATTATTCACGGGCACATGACACAGCCTCAATCTCGCTGTTCACGTGAGCAATCACCAGCCACAAGGATCTCACACCCCACTCCTAGCCAACACAGACAGGGAAAACAGAGCCTAAATACCTACACACTAATCAGCACAACAAGACACAGGTGAGGGAGGGGGAGGAGACAACACAGGGCACCAGGTGAACACAATCAGGAGTAACAGACATGGGGAAAGAGAAACACTTTTCAAAATAAAAGCACATGTGCAATAGTACAAGGCCCGAAGCCGTCAGTCCACAGTGATGAAGCCATCTTCGTCACACCGCTCCTTTGATGTTCACTGGTGTCGGGGGGGAGTATGGGCTCAGAACAGTCTCATAATACACACATGCACACATCAGGGTTTCCGCTAGGATTTTTTCTCGCCGGTCAAATGTCCGGGCAGAATTTATTTTACCGGACTAATCTGAAACTTACTGGTCATATTTCAATAATAATAAGAGTTGTGTAGCAGAGTTTCCGTTAGCATGTAATTACCGGACTATGAGCAGATATGCTTCAGTTTAAAACTCAGTTCACGGGCTCATTTTTATATTGCTTCAGTTTATAATCGTAACAGATCGAAATATTCAGATTCATTTTTCAATAAATGATTCCACAAACAACAAACAACATAATTATTACATTAAAACAAACTACTTGTAGTAGATAACGTACATTATTCAAAAGTTTACATTACATTTGAATAATAACACGGGAGAAACGGATCCTCTCTTTTCCCTCTCTCTCTCTCCTGACAGCCCGTCAGTTTCTCATGCCGCTCCTGCAGCCCGCTAAACAGAGGGCGGGGCTTCAGGTGCTCATGCAGAGCTGCGTGTCTCCGTCTGACTCAGCAGCTGATCTGATCTCTCTCTCGCGTCCGGTTACACTTCACTCGCGTTTATGTCCATACCGATCAGATCCAGCTCTCCTGATCGGCCTTTATAGAGAGCACCGATCAAACTATTAAGAGTGAATATCGGCCGATAATGACCGGCGGCCGATCGATCGGAGCCTCCCTAATTATTACCAGACATGTTGACCGTCAGGTTTTGAATTTACCGGTTTTTAATAAATTTTACCAGCTAAAAACCGGTAATTACGGCTAACGGAAACCCTGGCACACATAAGGATTCATACTTGTATTTCCGGATCCACACTTGTGTTTTTCAAAGCACACACAAATGTGTTCCGTTTCATATACATGTAAATAAAATCCAAATACAGAAAAAAGTTTTACATATGTATTTTCGATCCTCACATATTAGTTTTCCGTTTAAAACCTCTGCACCTACAAACACAAACCGCTTTCTGTGCACGGATCGCTGTGCATTCGTATGTGGGTTTTTTGAGACTCCCCTGACGCTCACCCGATTCGTACTTGTAATTTTTTTTTTCTATAGCCAATCAGATGTCTCCTTCATTCTAAGCCAATCACATCACATGAGCGCGCCCCCACGAGCGTATGATTTCTTGCGTTCATGACATTTCACGCATTTTGCGCCATCCGGTCAGCTCGCTAAACAGAGGGCGGAGCTTCAGGTGATCATGCAAAGCTGCGTGTCTCCGTCAGACTCAGCAGTTGATCTGATCTCTCTCTCGCGTCTGGTTATACGTCACTCGCTTTTATGTCCATATCGATCAGATCCAGCTCTCCTGATCGGCCTTTATAGAGAGCACCGATCAAACTATTAAGAGTGAATATCGACCGATAATGACCGGCGGGGCTCCCTCCCTGATCATGAATCAGAGACTATTTCTTTTAACTGCCCAACTTCAATATGTGACTCATCCAACTGTATTATTGTGTTTCCAGATCCATGGGTCTCCATCGCGGTTTCTGCACCATGGGTACCCCCAGCGTTGTCGGCAGGATACCAAAAGATCTTCAGAACTGGTAAGTGTAATTTCAAATCTATATTTGGACATTGCCTGACCAGAATCTGTGATTGACGGTATCATAAAAAATTACCTGTGAAACTGAGCGGCTGCATTTTTTTGGTTTCTCTACTCTTTACATCTGGGGGTTTTAATGATAACCTGGGGAATCGGTGTCTAAGGGGATTTCGTCCTGGCCGATTTTCCCTGTGATTGCTGCTGGGGCATGTGCTTTCAGAGCAAACACAGCTCATGTAAAAAACAATAAGAATATTTGGGGGTAATAATAACCTAGGAATATCGATTTTGACTGATTTCCTCTGTGTGTGTTTCTTGGAATTAAATTACCAGACAATTACACACAGAAAATATTCGGAGAGACCTTAAAGAGAGCATCAGTAAAGTGGACTTCTGCATTAGGAGCAATGTGATAGATTTGTATTGAAACAAATCGCCGAATTCTGGAGGTCTCAGCGGTCAACCGGTTAAATCAACAGCAGGCATCGCCTCGAATCTGCCTGTAGCTGCTGCAGGGTGTGTGTGTGATTTCAGCAGGCGAAGAGGAAGAAAAGCACAGAGTGTCACATATCTTTTCCTCACACCATTGCCGATTGTTTGTTTTTTTCAAAAAACAGAACGGTCTAAAAGCATTTCTTTTTGTCAGCGACCGTCTGGGGCAGACAACTAAGTGCGTGCGTCGCCTGGCACGCTGCAGTTTCCTACTTGCTGGACAAACTGGGCGCCTGCCCGGTGTGCACACAATACGAATATAGGTTAATTGGTCATTAATGGGAAGGGTGGTACGCGAGAATGTGACATAGCGCTGTGTTTCATCGTTGTAATGAACTGATGGGTTGTTACATTTCGCTGTTGTTGGAGAAGAAAGGGTACTGGATAAATAAAAAGTCTATGCTCTCCGGATCGGGGGGGGGCAAAAGCACCACTAAATTGGCATAGTGGTTGTTGATTGAGAATAAATTAGTTATTGCTCTTCAACAGATTCTGTTCTTAGCACTTGTACAAGTATATATGAGTAAGAAGGCACTCATATAAAACAGATATTTCCCTACCCCCTCTGAAACCTCTCTATTCGGATTAAATTAAGTTGGATGAGCTTTGCTGTCACGCTGATGTTTGTGACGAGTTCATGTTTGTTTGTCTAATTGCAGTGTTTATTTTAATGTACTAACCGTTAAACATGGGTAATACTGTCTCCACAAACGATTCAGTTGGTAAGAGGAAAACGAATTCACGCACCAAGACACCTTCTAAAAATCCAATTACAGACAGCCACTTCACTCATATGTTTCCCCCTAATATGCCGTCTGGAATTGTCGGAAGAAGCTTGGATTGCTATAAAGTTATGCCGTTTACCTCGTTACTTTGTGAACACTCACAACAGAATAATCAGAAAGGGAAGATTGAATTTGATTGGCCTTTAACCGGTACTTTTGACATGGGCGTGTTTTGGCAGGCATTTCAACTTGTTGAAAATGATCCGAATTCTTCCTGGGACATAGGATACATGAAAGAATGTGTTAAAGCTTGGATGTCTATTGCAGAAAAAAGAGGATATAATGAGCGAAAGAATGAAAAATCAGTTGGCGCCGAGCGAGGCTCCATTGAGCTCAAAGCGTTGATTGATAGGGTTTCTAAATGTGCGGCGAGTTGTCATTTACTTAGCCTAGAGGCTGCTTTTGATGTTAAATCAGAGAACATGTCCAGAATTAAGGAAAGACACAGAAAGGATGTTGCAGCCATTGCTAAGTCAGTGATGTACGATTGGTTGAAAAGACAAGGACAGTCTCTCAGCCCCTCTCAGCTCATTTGCATTTGGCTGCTGAAAAGCAGGCTGTGTCTCTCTGTACACAAATGATCCCCGCGACAGAACTCTCAAATCCTGTTGCGAGAAACTCTGATGATGATCTGTTAATGACAGCTGCAGCTATCATGAATGACAATGGGTTGAGATATCAGCCAGGACATTATGGAAAACTAGATTTGGGGCAGCAGGAGCAGAGTGCAGCGGAGGGTGAAGGGGATTCTTCAGACAGCAGCCCGTTACGAACCCCCTCTCCTCGTCCTCCACCACTCCGTTTACACGATTACCCAGGGACGCCGTACGGCAGCAGTTTTCCAAAGACTGTCCAGCATAAAATGATCATGAGAACGCAAACATCTCAGAATAATAATTCTGCTGAGACTGTGACCGCCTCGAAAATTCTGATAGGAGAGGTTCCAGTTTTTAAGCCTTGGACACCCGCTGAGGTCATTGATGTCACTAATCACGCTCCCAGTCCCACTAAAAGCCCAGATGAGTATCTGTCGTGGTTGACTAATGTCTGCTCAGTTTATAACTGTTTGGTTCATGATGTTAAACAGCTGATAATCCTAACATACAAGGCAGATTGGCCCACGTGCAGAGACGAGTTTACATTTCCTAAGTGTACGCCTGCAGGTGATTGGCCTCTGACACAGACGTGCGACATGTGGATTCAGAACGTCGCTGCTTTGGCTATTAGAGCATGCGCTAAGACTCACACAGATTTTTCCCAAGTGATGGCTTGCAAACAGAGCCCAACAGAAACTGTCCCAGAATTTATCCAGCGTTTCATGACAGTGTGGGATAATAATGCGGGCATTAAAAGGGAGGGCAATGATTTGTTCTCCATACAGAGCGTGTTACATAACTTAAAGAGACAGCTCAAGCCTACATGATGGCGACTCCTGACTGGCAAGTTAAAAAGGGGCTTTCACCTGGTTAAATAAAGGCTACAAGGAAACAAGGAAAACCTGGAAACTCAAGATAGCCACAATGCGTGCCCTGCATAGGAGCCAGATATTTCTGACCCCCAGAATTGCCCAGCTGCTGCAAGAATTGCCTCAAAATACACAGGCTTATCAGGGTGCGGATAACTCCCAGCGATTTCAGGGACAAAACCGCACACAGCAGTATCAAAATCAGGGAACATCACAGGGTTATCAAAACAAGAGCAGACAGCAGCAGAACAAAAATTCCAAAAAGTTGATGCCATGTCATGTTTGCAGTGCAACGGACCACTGGGCGGGGCAGTGCGAAAAGAGATGGGGAGCTCAGCAGAACACACAATCCTTGCCTGCTCTCCCCCAGCCCCCCCGGCATCCCGCATTATTGCCACCCCCACACTATGACAGACAGGCTCAACATGGGCAAAACGGTCAGCAAAAGCAAAATGGATTTAATAGAAGATAGGGGTACCATGGAGAAATAGGATCAGATTCACAGCATTTCCCCATTCAAGCAGCAACAATTCGCCTTTCCAATAACCCGCGTGAAGATCCGATTATGCCCGTTGATTTTAGTGGTACAGCTGTAGATATTTTGATTGACAGTGGAGCCACATTGTCTGCAGTACGTACTAAGGAGAAAGTGTGTGAAGCAACTAATCGTTTTTTACAACAATGGGCGTTTCTGGCATTCCTATGTCCGAGCCCATTTCAGAGAGTATTAATGTTTCAATCGATGGGTCAAATGTGCAACACTCTTTCATTATTTCAGATGGAAGTCCTATTAATTTAATGGGCAGAGACTTACTTTGTAAGTTACAGGCAACAATACATTGCACTCCAGATGGATTGTTTTTGACTATTCCTGACAGCAAAGTCTATCAAGCTGTCCAATTCATTCAATCATCTCAAGACAAATGGGGCGAAGCCTGCGAGCTAGTTCAGGCAGTCAACTCGAGCACTTATGCTGCATTCATACATAACGCCCCCTTGCCGCTCTACAACCAACCAAACAGAGTCTCCTTAATATGCTGCTCTATTTAACCTGCCAGATCTCTCTCCATGCATTGCTTGCTGCTGCTATTGCTGCAGCTACGCCGCTGCTGCTTGCCTGCGTTCATTTGCTATTGCTGCGTTCATGTTTGTGCTGCTGTGTTTCATGTTGCTGCTGCTTGCCTGCCGGTGCTGTCCTTGCAAATGTCTATTGCAATCTCCGACTCCGGAACCGAATCATCATACGCAAGAAGCCCTAAGAAATGCCTCATTCCCGAAACACAGGCTAGCTCAGAGCATGGTTCAGACGCCGCTGGAACGAGCCACAGCTCCCGCACGACACACATTCAGGTGTCCCTTCCGTCCTCATCTGGAGTAACTTTTAATATCCTTTGGGCCAGAGGAAGTCCCGAGTTCTACGCCAGCTCTGGTAACAACCCTTCTCTTGTGTGTCAGCTAAGAGTCGCACTGTCTCTCGGTCGGTGGGTATTTAAACACCAAAAAAGGCAGGAGCAAGCTGACTCCTGCATTCCCAAAGTACCTGCCATCCTGTCCTACCTTCTGGAAGTAAAATCAGCGCTTGAAGCCTTTAATTGCACGATATATTCCCGTGAACAAACTCGATTTCCTCTACCTGCAATGTAAACAAATGTTTCTACTTCCGCGTTCAACCACGTTGTGCCGCTGACGTCACACTCCAGGGGAGTCTGGGAATTGGAGTCCCAGATCCAGCCACGAGTTCTTGCTTCCTGACAGGTATATAATACTATTCTGCATAAGCAATGTTTTATTATGGAAATATTTGGCCTGCAGTAAGTCATATTTGAGGCAATTATACAGAAGTTGATTGTATATAAGTATTTATACTAGGCCTACTATAAATCAATGAAATTAAAAACGGAAATAAATTAATAATTTCCATCACGTGAATATGAAGGGAAGCTCGATACATTTTTGACCATCATTTTAGACTTCAATCTCCTACAGTGTATTTTCTATGAATACCATGAATCATTCCCTGCCAAACGGCCATGTACATTTAATCACCTACCAAAGAAGAGTTTTTCCTCACAGGAATTAAGCTCTACCTGCAATATCTGCCCCTCGTTGGGTGTGCCTCAGGAGGCTTCATGCTGCAAATCGTTTCCAAGCTCTTCCTAATCACAGATGTTCGTCAAATGACCTTATCACAGGCTTAAATCAAGGTTTCTTAGCAAGTTATGCTGGCTCCCAGGGACCCATGTCTGTTGAAACCTGCACTCAAGACTGAAGTTTGCACTGAAGGAGCCAGGAGTATTACACGTGCTGCTATTTAAACGTTTAAAAACACAACAGGCCCCTAGCCTAGTGCTAGGAGGAATTATTCAAGCAACGTTTCTTTATTGAGCCGTTAGTTCCTCACAATTATTCTGTTAAGACTATTAACTACTAAAATTGTTCCCGTTTCTTTGCTCTGTAGATGACATGGCAGGGAAAGCAGACATCCCATATGCCTTCTGCAGCATATATATTTTAAGGTTTTACAATCAAATGTGCATTTGGTTGCCATAGTAGCCCATGTTTCTTTGACACCAGAAGCATTATGCTGGTTTCTCTACGACACATATACATTGTCATCTCATTTAGAAACACCGGAAAAGTCCGCGAGAGTGTGATTTGAGCTTAAGAAGCAGTCCTGAAGAACCATCATCGCAGGAAAAAAAAAAAAGACAAACATATTTTGTCGAGCAGATTGTCTGTGACAAGGCAACCGGTAATTGTTTGAGCAACACATCCGAACCTTTGCAGGGGATGCCCACTGCGGGTGGCAGAACAAACCTGAATCCAGTAGACTTCTCAGAATGACTAGAGATCTTCTCATAGTCCAAAACAGTTAACAGGCACAGCAGAATCCCGATATGGGCCATTTTCCCAGACCAGCACACAGTATCCGCGATGTTCCTGGAGCAAAATCAGCACAGCAGCAAAGGACAGGCGAAAACAGCAGCGTGGAAGCACTCCGGTCCCTCCGTGGTATCCCCGGGGTGAAAGCAGGCTCTGCAACAGCAGAACCAGGACAGGTGGAAAGCAGGCCCCAGCGGTGGTAAAATCCTCCTCCGTACAGCAGCACACGCCGGGTGGAAGCAGGCCAAGCCCGAAGCGTGGATCCACTCCGTCTCTCCGCGACGACTCTGGGGTAAAAACCTCTCCAGTACAGCCGTATTCTACAGGTGGGAGCAGGCCTCCGTAGATCGCAGATCGCAGGCAGCAACAGGTGGAGCCGTTCCGTCTCTTCGCGACGAGCAGGCCTCCGTAAATCGCAGATCGCATGCAGCAACAGGTGGAGCCGCTCCGTCTCTTCGCTCCGTCTCCGGAGGTAAAACACCTCAGTACAGCCGGCCTCGGCAGATCGCAGACAACTAAAACTACTACTTGTATAAGCAGGGATGGCTAAAAGTTTGTAAGCAGGAGAGCTAGATGCTAACAGATGCCAGATGCTAACGGGTAGTGCGAGCCTGTAGAAATTGCGACTGCCTCCAATGACGTGATGACCTTAAGGCACCATAGTCTTGGGTCACGTTCACACCTGCTTGGTTAGTACTATTGAATCGGTCCCTGTAGCGTTAACCCCTTGATGCGGTTCGTTGGATTGGTGTGGAAGCAGTCCGATACCTCTGCTCCGCCTAAAAGAGGTGGTCTCGGGTCGCTCGCTAGTAAACACTGGAGAGGTTCATTGCTGGTGTGACGTAGTCCGCATCAAAACATGGGAAACAACTATTTGCACGTCATCGCTTGTTTTGCTATCTATGCTGTGAACATACAGTAACCTATAGGGTCATGCATTCTTTCTGGTGACTGCTTACCTCACTGGTCCCCTGTGTACAGAGAAAAGGCAGTGGTACAATCTCATCGGAGCCACCTGTCATCGGTGAAACCTCCTCACTGCATAACGTCTCATTATGGGTTATAATGTTTTTAATGCACGTTGTCTGATTTATAATCCTATGCGCCGGCCGCAGAGTCTGTTGATGCACTCTCCAGATTAACAGCAGTATGAAAATAACCTGCCAATGCTCCATGATGCAGGCTACTGTAGGAATTGCTGGGATCTGCATTTTATCCGCTTAATGTCCCGCCAATTGTTGAAAAAGCATCTCCGTACAATGACTTTAGTGTACAGTTCATAGTCTGTTTGAGGTTGCCTGGGTGAACGCAAACCCAACCTTCTGCAAATGATACGATGTAATACACTTGCGTCTGGTGTAAAGACGCGGACTATTCAGCATGAATGCAATCTTAGAGATGGCTATTGCTCAGATCTTTGGTATTAGCCCCTCTGCGATGAGTAGAAGGTTATGTTCATTCTTTTATAATGACCTTGCGGTGTCCTCAGATCCTCTCTAGTTACTTACAGATGCTGCGCCTTCTGCTGGTTCGGGGGATTTCACAATGAGTGGTTTGCCCCACCAGCTTGCCATGCCCTCGTTCAACCAAACGACTCTGGATCTACACGTCAAGCCCTCAAGGATTTCCCATATTATGCCTCCAACCAAGAGCATGATTCAAAGCATACAATTCAGCTTGGTACTTTATCTTCTTCTGTCCCAACCTCCTCTGTGTACTTATGCAATAGATATAATAGTTGTTCATGCATTAATTGTATTTTCTTTCGAATCCTGCAATCTTCAAGTGCTAAGTATTAAGCCACGCTAGAGTTCATTAATTTGCTCCTCAAGGGCCTTTAGAAGGCCACGCAATAATAAAGACTGCCTATTAACTTTGCACCCGTGCAAAGGTTAATGTATAAATTCAGGCAAAGGGGTTTCACTATATATTGATAAACGTCAGATGAAGTTGTTACAGCTTTCTATTGGTTTCTCAGGTGGCGAATATACACAGACCTCTCACCTTTTAATCCTCAGCATAATCGCTCCCATACTGAATTAACTTTGGAGATCAAATATGCACACTTTTTTGAAAAATTCAATGTCTGACATTTCTGATTGGGGAGTCAAGGAACCCCGAATAATCATTGCTAAAACTAACACTGTTTTCTTTGTCCTTTATCTTCCATGCTGAACTTCTCGCATCATTGCCCTCTGACACATGCGTCGGCACCCATGTGTATTCGATGGCTGCAAACCCAACGACGAGGGTTCTCCTCCAAGCTGCGTGATCTCTGCCTAAGCTGCGACCTGCCCCCAGATCGCTATTCCCACTGTTTAAGAATCTGCACAGCCACAACCGCGGCTCTATATCCGCCCACCTCAACCCTGACTATCCTGGGCCGTCGGTCATCTTCTGCCCACCAGCGCTATATCATGCCTCACATGAATGAGATCCTTGCAGCACAAACAACCATGAGCTCTTGCACTACTCGATGATGAGTAACGTTCAAAGATGTATATCTGTAGAATCCTGTTATTGCATACCAGGTGGTTGCTGGGTTAGATTATATTTATTTCATTATAGTATATTCCCCTCATAGCTGCATGCCTGGGGGGGAAAGCTCATTGTCGCTGCCTCAAAGACCTAGACACGGCAGTCTTGATAGGTAGTATATTCCCCTCAAAGCCGCGGTGCTGGGGGGGGGGGGGGTTGGCACTGGTCACTTCCAGGCCTACACATAGCAGTCTCGCTAGGTAGTATATTCCCCTCAAAGCCGCGGTGCTTAAGGGGGATGGCTTTTCGGGCTGTTCCCGGGCCTTCACATAGCAGTTTCATTAGGTAGTATATTCCCCTTAAAGCCGCGGTGCTTAAGGGGGATTGCTTTTCGGGCGGTTCCCGGGCCTTCACATAGCAGTCACTAGTATATTCCCCTTAAAGCCGCGGTGCTTAATGGGGATGGCTTTTCGGGCTATGCCCGGGCCTTAACATAGCAGTCACTAGGTAGTATATTCCCCTCAAAGCCGTGGTGCTTAAGGGGGATGGCTTTTCGGGCTGTTCCCGGGCCTTCACATAGCAGTTTCATTAGGTAGCATATATAGGTAGTATATTCCCCTTAAAGCCGCTGTGCTTAGGGGGAATGGCCACATGGCAGCTCGCCAGGCCCTCTACTTATCAGTCTCACATCACCAGCGTCAGGCTCGGGCTACGCAGTTTTGGGGGATAGTATCAAATCTCCACGCAGATTTGGGGGTTAGTTATTTAATCATCACTCATCGTGCTATGTATATCTATGGAGTGATGATGCCCGAGCCTAGTCGCCAAACTCAACTATATGCTGCTTCTAATAAACATGTTAAAGGAACACGTGAGTTGTCTGACTGAAATGGGGCGAAGCCTGCGAGCTAGTTCAGGCAGTCAACTCGAGCACTTATGCTGCATTCATACATAACGCCCCCTTGCCGCTCTACAACCAACCAAACAGAGTCTCCTTAATATGCCGCTCTATTTAACCTGCCAGATCTCTCTCCATGCATTGCTTGCTGCTGCTATTGCTGCAGCTACGTCGCTGCTGCTTGCCTGCCCCACCACCACGACCCCAGCTTCCACCTGTAGGCTCGGGGGTTAGTTATTTAATCATCACTCATCGTGCTATGTATATCTATGGAGTGATGATGCCCGAGCCTAGTCGCCAAACTCAACTATATGCTGCTTCTAATAAACATGTTAAAGGAACACGTGAGTTGTCTGACTGAACCTTTATTGTTGGTCATTTCCAGATTTCAACATGATTTCTGTTTTTTCCACAACAGGGATTCAGAAAATTGCTAGCATTTCCCCTGTGTGTGCTTCCTTAATGTCTCTTATGCGGCCTGTGTTGAATTGTCACTGCACAGCTGCTTTTAACCCGTCAGATGACTATGCGCTATCAGTACGAGGTTTTTGCAACAGCTCAGATCAGTTGGAATGCGAGCAGTTTTTGTTTTTAGGACCACAAGGATGTGCGTAGCCTCTTAGGCTCACACCCCCACAGCAGGCTCTTCTAGCTGTAGAAGCTGTAGGTTACTTACGTAACCCCAGTCTAAGAGTAACATGAAGTGAGATGTCTCACTATGGGATGCGCCTCATCGCGGAGCCAACAGAAGCATCAATCTCATTACGCCAATCCTGATTGGCTGGTGATCTTGACGTCAGCGTCAGGGGAAATCACCCCCTATAAGTAGCTTGTGCCACGACGCATGCGTCATTCAAAATAAGCACCTCTTCTCGCTTCACCATAGCAAGGAGGGCCGTCTGGTGAGACATCTCACTTCATGTTACTCTGAGTCCTCGGGTTACGTAAGTAACCTATAGTTCTCATTCATAACACTCCGTTCGATGTCTCACTATGGGATATTGTAGCTCCCGTATTGCCAGACGAGCTTATCTCGAAAATCACCGATCAACCAGAATTTAACAGGTAGAGTCCCGACTCAACAAGGTGCCCAGCACTGCTCGGGCCACGCTTGGAGCGGAGACGTCAAGCCTGTAAAAGCGGACAAAAGTGAGCGGCGAGGACCAGCTCGAATGAGCCCGCAGACCCGAAGGTGCTTGCAAATTCTGACTCGTATAGGCCAAAGCAATTGCCTCCACAATCCAGTGGGAGAGCCGTTGCTTAGTAACAGGCTTGCCCTTGTGAGGGTTAGCCCAGGACACGAAGAGTTGGTCATTAAGACGAATCTCCTTTGATCTGTCCATATATGTGTGTAAAGCCCGGACTGGACACAACAGATACTGCTGCTGCTTCCCGGAGGAAACCAGCGGCGGAGGAAATGCCTCAATGTCAATTGGGGTACACGAACCAACCACCTTTGGTGTAAAGGCAGGGTTGGGCTTCAACAACACTCTCAGTTTGCCCTGGGGCAAACTGAGTTCATGAGGAATGTACAGACAGTGCATGAATATCGCTGACCCACTTGGCTGATGCCAGGGCCATTAACAGCACTGTGTGACAGATGTTTCATGTCAGCTCCTTCCAGGGGTTCAAATGGGGTAATTCTGAGCCCATTTAAAACCACTGCCAGGTCCCATAAGGGCACCAGCGACCTGGAGACAGGGAGGAGCCTACGAGCTCCCTTCATAAAACGGCAAACCAAAGGGTGTTGGCTAGCCGTCTTACCCTCAAAGCCCACATGGCATGCAGCAATAGCAGCCAAGTACACCTTGATCGTGGAGAAAGCTCTGTGTTTATCGATCAAGTCCTGTAGAAATGATAAAATCACCCCGACAGGACATTGAAAAGAGATGTGTCCTTCTTGAAGGCACCACTCCTCAAACACCCTCCACTTACAGTCGTAAAGAGACCTGGTGGAGGAAGCTCTCGCACTCTGAATAGTGTTTATCACCTTCTGAGGGAGTCCCACTGTATTCAGATTGTACCACTCACAGGTCAGGCCCATAGTGTCCAGGATCACCCCCCCCCCCCCCCCCCCCCCCCCCCCGCCTGAGACAATCTGTCCCTGCGTGGTGGGGGCTGCCATGGCTGCCCACACAACAGCTGATATTTCTCCGCCAGCCCGTACGTTGCGGGCTAGGGCGGAAACATCAGAGTAAGTGTGTGGCGTTGCTCCTTCACTCTGGCCAGAGTTGGGGGTAACAGAGCCAGGGGTGGGAACGCGTACAGAGGACCCGGAGGTCAATTGTGTACGAGTGCGTCCCCGCCTAACAGTGCGTTTAAATCGTGCATTAAAGAGAACAGCTGTCATTGAGCATTTTTTCTTTATGCGAACAGATTTAACGCGGCTCCGCCGTAACGCACCCACAGCGGAATCACAATCCTTGGATGTGGAGTCCAGTCTGCATAGAGTGGTGCACCCCTGGACAGTAGTTCTGTCCCGAGGTGCATCACTCCCGGTACCTGTGTCGCTCTCAGAGAGAGGAGACGTCTGCCGCTCCAAGGGATCAGTTTGTGTGCCAGTGTGTGTGACTGGAGACAACGCAACCTCCCTTAGCGGTTCATACACGATATCGTGTTGTCTGTCCTCACGAGGGCATGGTGTCCTCTGAGAGAAGGCAGGAAGCATTTTAGGGTGGGGAACACCGCTAAGAGCTCCGGGTGATTTACGTGCGCCGGCTGGAGGTCTCTGCTCTAGAGACCTCTCACCGGGTGACCTTCGTAAATACCCTATCAGCCTGTCTGACGTGCGTCCGTGGTGACCACCTTCCGTGAAAGGACAGCACCCGTAGGCGCGTCCCGCACTAGAAAAGTCGGGTGTAGTGCCACTGCGCATTACATAATAACCAATACTCTCCGCACTTCGTGGCGCGCGGGGTATAGTTTTATGATGAGACCCATGTTGAGCAGGTGCTTTACGAGGACATTTATCTGCGTAATCTGACTCTGCTCGGCGGGCATTATAGATAAAACCCTTCTTTCTAGGAGAGAGAGAACCTCTCTCTCCAGAATGTGGGTTGACTCTCTCTGGGCTTGTGAAAACAGAAAAAGTGTAACTATTTTGAGAAGCCCAGGCAGATGTCGTGAGTATCTCCTACTGCAGTGGTTCCCAAACTTTTTGTGCCCAAGGCACTCCAAAGGACAAGTAAAAATCTCAAGGCACACCTATTGTGCAAAATAGCCCTTATAACACGTGTTATCACTCATATCATGTAAAATATCTGTAAATGTGCATAATTATTTACTAATGCCAAATAAAATGTGACAAAGACAACTATATTACTCAATATTTATTAACGAAATATTTCAGAAATTAATTTGAAACGTTATCAAATTAGGCTTCATCAAAGCAGCAACACACTCATTTAAACCAGACAGGTCACAACATTAAAAATGAGACAAAGGAAATTCAGCACAGAGAACTGTCAATGCAAGGAAGCTGTATTGTCCATGGTCCTGAACTACAAATTATAAATGTAACATTTCAGCAGAGATGGGGTCGTTACTAAAAAAAAGTAATATATTACATATTACATATTACTTTAAACAAAAAAAAAGTAATATATTACACTACTTCGTTACTCTCTACAACTACATAAAGTAACTCGTTACTTTACTCGTTACTTTACTCGCAGGGCCGGCCCGCCCCTCCCTGCAGGCAGATCACGCAACTGCTAAAGTTTCAAATGTTCTCTTTAGTTCAGTTTCCATTGTCGCATAAGACTGATCCAGATCCTGAATGTTTTCCTATCTGACCATGGCTGTTCTCTGTCTCCTGCTATCTGTATATTTTGCGCAGTCTATCTCTGCTCACTCTGTTGCGTCGGCGTGTTCTCCTGCGTGTTGGCCATGTGTTGCACTGGAACCAGACACCGCAAAGACTTCAGCCGAGCACGTACGAACTGCGCATGCGTGAGTGGCAATAACTCTCCTTACCAGCAGGCGGCGGTAGTGTGTATTCGTCATTCAAAACAGGCAACAACCGGAAGACAGAGAAGAAGAACAGACTGTGATATAAACAAACAACAAATAGCTGTGCGGTAGCTCCACCTTAGCATGTGTTCTTTGCAGGTGCATGTTGAGGTTTGACGTGGTGTTTACAGCAGTGGATAACAGCTTCTGGCCTGGACACAGTTTGCACCTCACCGTCACATTCCTGTCTATTCTTCGGATGAACTCAAAATAATGGGCATACCTCCACCCCTCGAGAGTTATCGCTGACTCAGCCATGTTTATGCAGCACTGCACGTGGAGATGTGGACGCGCAAGTCGCGCAGATTACGTACATATAAACCTACAAAATACTGATATAGTAAATAAAAAAATTATTATTTTTGTGTAGTTGTATATTGCAATAATAACGTATGGTTGTCACAAAATCCCACGGCACACCCGGACTTGCCTCACGGCACACCGTTTGGGAACCACTGTCCTACTGTATGCTCCTTAGAGCCAGCTGAGATGCCACGCTTACGGCTCCAGCCGGCACTGCGCATGCGCGTGACGGTGGTGCCTTCACAGCTCCAGCCGGCATTGCGCATGCGTGTGACGGTGGAGCCCTTACGGCCCCAGCCGGCACTGCGCATGCGCGTGACGGTGGTGCCCTTAAAGCCCCAGCCGGCACTGCGCATGCGCATGGCGGTGGTGCCTTCACAGACACGTCAATAATCCGCCTTTTGAGAGATGCCGTAACTGCTCTCAAAAGGGGAAGAATTGGCGGGCTGTTTATTGGTTTTATTGATTTTCTTTTAATTTTGTTGAGCTGCGCCCTCGGCCTGAAGCCTGGATGCGTCAGCGGCAAATGTTTTATGACAGAGGAATCAATCAACGTGTGACGTGTGTTTGTGCGGACTTGAGGATGGTGTTTAGGCATCTCTCGAGGCGGCGGGAACACATTCACGGAGGGGAGAAGGAGGGGCTGTCACGCCGCTTGCTTCTTCTTCCTCAACTGCTGGCCGAAATTCTGGGTTGGCTGAGCCTGAGCTGCAGCCGGAACCGGAGATTTTCTCGGCCAACTTGCCCTGGACTGGGGACTAGGGGTGGGCTGCGACCTCTGCTTGTCCCGTGCTTTAAACCGGGCAGAGTTCGCTTGGGTGAAGGACTGCTGCTGCGAAGGCAGCGGCTGGACCCTTCGAGGGAGGCAGAGGTGGAGTGCCTCGTCCTCCTTCTTCTTCATCTCACACCTCCTTTGCATGGAGGCGAGAGCGGAGCCGAAAATTCCCTCGGGAACGATGGGCATATCCAGCACATCTTCCCTTTCTCGGTCAGAGAGGTTGGTGAGATTGAGCCATCTCGCTCTTTCCTGCACCACCATGATCCGCATTACTTTGCCCGTGGCCTGGACGGCGCAGCGCTGGACACGGAGGCAAATGTCCGTGACCGCTGCCATCTCGTCCAGAGTGGCTGCTCCCGGGCTACCCGACAGGTCCTCGCAGAGCTCCGCTTGGTAGGCGGATAGCAGCGAGGACACGTTCAGGGCCCTGGCGGACAGCGCTGCAGCTTTATAGGACTTGTCATTGTGGACTGAAAGCGGTCCGCCTTTGCTGGCAGCGTGGGGTTCCTGCTCGGTGAGGGGCCCAGCTTTGGTAGAAGGTGGGCCGCCACCAGCGGTTCCATGGGCGGTATGCGGAGCAGGCCGAGCCTCTCCATTCCGTCGCAGTCCAGGGAGGAGGCACCCTGGATTGGGACCTTGTTGCTGAAGGGCCGGTCTCTCTCCACGAGAGCGACACTTCATCCAACCTTTCTGGAAAAACCGGGAGGAGTCCCTCGTAGCGGGACCTGGAGGTCTCCTTGGCCATCTCAGGCCACGTAACATTGAGTCTGACCGCAGCGCGTTTGCACACGGCCTGCAGGTCCATGCTCAGACCGGGCGAAACTGGTGTGCTGTCGCCTGGGAGAGCAGCCCTCGCTCCAGGCTTTGCAGCCTGGGCCGATGACATGAAGGTGTCCTCTTCTTGTTCATCTGACTCGGACAGGAGGAACGCTAGGGCGTCCTCCTCATCGTCCTCCTCATAATCAAACTCGAGGACATCCTCCGCGGGTGAGACCATGGTGAGGTCTAACCGGGAGCCCCAGCTTTGTAAAGCGCGGGAATTCGTTCCCGCGTGTCTTGTTGTCACCGGGTCCCGGCCTGCCAGGGCGCGAGATTCCGGTTCTGAGGCCATCGCTGATGATGAGCCCCAGACCGACACGGAGAGGGGTTTGCTCTCTGTGGCGGACGCCCCCGTGTCTTGACTGCCGGCCGGCCATGGACATGGGGGGGGTCCTGTTCCGACAGGCTAGCTTGTCTCGCTATCCGTCGGCGGAGGCTCTTGACTGTGAAGCGGACACAATGTCCACATGAGCCGGGGTTGTCGATAGCGCCTCGGGCGTGTTCCAGCCCGAGGCAGGACGAACAGACCTGGTGTGTGTCTGTGCCCGAGATCTTCAACCCGCAGCCGCAGAGTCAAGGAGAGGAGAGGGCCCGCTCTCGACAGGTGGGATGGGAAAAAAGGTATTACCACCGAGTCCTTAATCCGGAGAAAAAGGACGGTGTGGGTCTTTTATTCCCGGAGAATACTGACTGGTGTGGCAGTATGCTCCTTTTTTAATCCTTTTCCCCTCCGTTGGGAAGAGAAAATAAAAACTTCCTCGCTACCGTGGTGTCGGTAGAGAGGGAGCGAGCTAGCAACAGGTGTGCTGCTTGCTTGAAAAAATCGGACCTACCTTACTTTCTCGTAGAGAAGGGCGAGGTCGATTTTTAAGTACTAACGGCGTTAGTACTACCGTCTTCCTGCGGAGCAGAAGGAGTAGACGGCTAGCGCCCGTCGACCGAAAAGCTATTTTGGGTTCAGTCTGTGGACAGTGAAGCTTGCCCGGCTACTGTGGGATGTGCTCTGAAGCGAAAAGAGGTGTTTGAATGACGCATGCGTTGTGGCGCAAGCTACTTATAGGGGGTGATTTCCCCTGACGCTGACGTCAAGATCACCAGCCAATCAGGATTGGCGTAATGAGATTGATGCTTCTGTTTTCTCCGCAATGAGGCGCATCCCATCGTGAGACATCGAACGGAGTGTTATGAATGAGAACTATCCCTCACGTCACACTAGCTGTCACTCCAGGCAGTAGTCCCAAGGAGGTGGGGGCTATGGCAGCCCACTGTCATGCTCGGCTGGGAGCTGCAACAGCTTATCTCCCTCACACACACACACCTAACGCAGCATGTAATGCTCCTTGGAGAGGAGCATTACATGCTGCGTCTCTCTGAGCCCATTTCTCTCCCCCAAAGCACATTCCTCACATTACAACCACCCCCCACAGAGTATGGCCCCCCTTCAGATTTGTCAGAGGTTCCAGCCACATTATGGGCCAAGCACAAGAATCATGTAGGGTTTGTTAGTTCAGCCCCTCCACACAGAGTGACACTTAAAGCAAATGCCAGATTGCCAGCTATCAGACAGTACAATTTACCCCATAGAGCCATTTTGGGAATTGAAGGAGTCATCCAATCTCTGCTCGATCAGGGCGTATTAATCTACACGACCAGTCCGTGTAATACTCCAATTCTACCCATACCTAAGCACAATCGCCCTGATGAGTGGCGTTTTGTCCAAGATTTGCAAGCTATTAACGCTATTGTCATTCCGACAGCTCCTATAGTGCCTGACACTAATTCGATCCTTGCTTCTTTGCCCCCAGACTCTAAGTACTACACAGTGATTAACTTATGTTCAGCATTTTTCTCTGTTCCTCTGCACCCAGACAGCCAATATCTGTTTGCATTTACTTTTAAAGGTAAACAAATCACATACAGGCGCCTCCCACAGGGGTTTGTTGAATCGCCTACTGTGTACGCAGCAGCTGTTAAGAGAGATCTGGACACTTTGGTCCTTACAGGAGGTAGTACCTTGCTTCAGTACGCAGATGACCTGTTGTGTTGCTTCTCCCAACATGGACGCCTGTCGCATCGACTCTATTCTGCTCATGAAAAGACTTTCTGAATGCGGGCACAGAGCATCCCTGGCTAAGTTGCAGTACTGCCAGACTGAGGTCACGTATCTGGGTCACATTCTGAGGGATGGACACCGCCTCCTCTCGCCAGCAAGGATTTGCCTTTTGAACAAAGTGGCACCACCTCACACAAAGAAGGAAATGCTTTCTTTCCTGGGTATGGCAAATTATTGCAGACACCGGATTTTTGAGTATGCTGCGATGGACTCTGTCCTGCGTGCTGCCACTCTGCAGGCTATCCCTAACATTGTTCAATGGTCTGAGGACATGCATACTGCTTTTCAGGACTTAAACTGAGCCCTCACATCGGCTCCTGCCCTGGGTCTACCTGACTATCATCAGCCGTTTCACCTGCACCTGCATGAGAAGGGGGGCTTTGCAACGGGCATCTTGGTACAGAAGCATGGCTCTAATTTCCGGCATGTTGCATACTACTCATCTCGACTCTCCCCTGTGGTACTTGGTATGCCTTCATGCCTGCGTGCAGTAGCCGCAGTTGCAATTGTTATCAAACAATCCTCTCCTATTGTACTGGCCAGTGACTGTGTAGTACATGTCCCACATGCAGTTTTGCATATTCTGAACACCTCTGCTACTCAGAATATGACGGCAGCAAGGCGATCTGGTTATGAAGCGGTAATTCTTTCAAGCCCACACATCACTCTTAAACGCTCCCCCCCCCCCCTAAACCCAGCTACGCTGGTGCCAATTCCAGATGTTGAAATAACACATGACTGCGTCACAACGATTGACATGTCTTCTTCCCCCAGAACTGATATGTTGCAAACTCCTATCCCTAATTCAGATATGATTCTATACACAGACGGGTCTGCGAGCAGGCCGTCTGACACAGTACACTTAGCAGGCTATGCTGTTGTGAACGACTGGGAAGTCTTAAAAAGCCGGGCCTTGCCAAATGGCACGTCGGCTCAGGCTGCAGAGTTGTATGCTCTGCTTAGGGCGTGTATTTTGGCTAAAGGTAAAGTTGCAACCATTTTCACAGACTCCAGGTATGCATTTGGTGTGTGCCATGATTTTGGTGTCTTGTGGAAAATGCACGGTTTCTTAACATCGGCTGGTAAGCCTATTCAACATCATGCGTTAGTAGCTGAGCTATTAGACGCTATCCTGCTCCCTGCACAGCTATCTGTAGTAAAATGTGCTGCTCACACAAATTCTGATGATCCTATTTCGCGTGGAAATGTGCAGAAGCCATTTGTTTGCCTTCCTTTAATGATGTCGCGGACATGCAAGCCCGCGCTGATGTTAGGGAGAAAGATGTATGGCAAAGACGAGGTTGTACACTTGACGCTGAGTCCAGCTTGTGGCTCCACCCAGATGGACGGATGGTTTGTCTCCGTTCGTTCCATGTTGCACATGGAAAATAAAATGTAGGAAAAGGAGGGATGAATGGGATTATAAAGTCACAATGGTTTGCTCCAGGCATCACACTAGCTACACAGACCCTTGTAGATAGATGCATGATATGCCAGCATACAAGAAGAAGAAGTGGTCCAGTTCAGCATGAACACTTACCGCCCCCCTCGGGGCCCTTTGTAAATATGCAAATCGACTTTTCGCATATGCCACCATGCCAAGGATTCAAATATCTTTTGGTAATAGTGTGCCAGTTCTCCAAATGGGTAGAGGCCTACCCTACCAGAAAAGAAGATGCTAGAACAGTTGTAAAGTGTCTTCTCAAAGATGTTATCCCTAGATTTGGTGTTCCAGCAGGGATTAACAGTGACAGAGGTCCAGCATTCATTTCTAAGATAACCCAGAGTCTAGCTACAGTGTTAGGGTTCAAATGGCAATTGCATGTTCCCTATCACCCACAGAGCTCAGGCCAGGTTGAGAGAATGAACTTGACTATAAAGGAGAAACTCATTAAAACAATGTTGACCACAGGACTAAAATGGGTAGACGCGCTGCCGCTAGTTCTGTGCTCCATCCGAAGCTCACCAAATGCAACGACAGGGCTTAGCGCACACGAAGTATTGATGGGGAGGGTAATGTTCACAGGGTCTAGCCCCCCAGTAACACCCCACAAACTCACTCTTTTGTGGACAGATGATTACATGACTAACTATGTCAAATATCTAACTGACATGTTGAGAAAGTTTCACAGGCAGTTGGCTGACAGGCTCCCTCAGCCTAGAGAGGAGCCCACCCACCATTATCAGATTGGTAATGATGTACTAATCAAATCTCTTGAAAAAGATGCTTTGTCTCCCAGGTGGAAAGGTCCTTTCCAGGTGTTAATAGTGACCAGAACAGCCCTAAGAGTACAAGGGAGACCGGAGTGGATTCACGCCTCCAGATGTCGTCTCTCTCCTCTACCGGATGCTGGCGTGTGAAGGCAGTCATCATCATCATCATTCTGGGTTTACTATACCTGGCCAAGGACGCCCTGCTAGATGAAGCTGTAAAAATCCCAACGACAGGTGGCGAGGGCTCTCGCCCCTCTGAGGGAGAAAATAAGGTGCTCTTATCTAAGAGCACAGACGACTTGACCACTCAGGGCCCAGACCCTGAGGGCAAAACAACACCAACGGGCACATCAGTGCCTAGCGACAAGGACAGGTTGTATCCGATCACCACACAGACATTCAGTATGGTACGAGAGACACAAAGAGAGAGAAAAGGAGGGAAAATAAGGAGGATTGTCTCCCTCCCTGATCATGAATCAGAGACTATTTATTTTAACTGCCCAACTTCAATATGTGACTCATCCAACTGTATTATTGTGTTTCCAGATCCATGGGTCTCCATTGCGGTTTCTTCACCATGGGTACCCCCATTCAGCGATTGACAAATTGATTACAGTTGACACTCAGAATAAAGAACAGATGTTTTGATTTTTCCTTTTCAGGTTATACAATAAATGTCTGATTCTTCCTTTTCAGATTTTGAACAAATGTATTTGAATGAAATATATGTACTACTAAGTGCCTTACACTTGAATAAAGCGTAATGAAGTAAACGTAAAGTAATGTTAAAGATTGAGGACACTGCATCTTTACAGATTACAGATTGATCGATTCATCACTGTGAATGTATACCTTAACTGGGAATTTTAGCTGGATCTCTCATGATTCTGATTTTATACCTCAATTGGATTTCTTATAATCCTAAATTCTAATTGTGTTTTAATAAGTAATTGCCTTGAAGTAAATCTTTGAGATGTAAACTGATTTTGAATTTGTGTTTGATGAATGATAAAATATCTTATTTTTTTAAACATATATTTTGCTATTATATTTTTGTATTTCATGGGTGTTTATTATTGAGCTTTTGACAAATGATGCCAAACACTGAAGAGAGATGATTTTTTCTATTATGATTGACTGTGTTCAAATCATGGTGATTGAAATATTTTCAATCTTGTTTTACTTTTGATGTAATTGATGTATGTGAGCTCACACAACTCTGAAGATGCTTAATGATTTAAGTATTGACTGAAATATTCTTAGACTAATGTTAATTGGTTATCATAAATTGATAAAAAGAATGGAACTGTCAGAGAATATTTGAATCCGATCTCTTTGTGTCTGGAGGTTCTCAGCTTTTCTGAGAAACTGTTAAAATACAAAGATATGATTTTCGTTAAGTCGCATATGCTCCTGCCTGTAACTTGAGGAGGACATAGGTCAAGAGGTCCTCTGCCTTCCTGTGGGGGAGAAGTTTGGCATCATGTGAGTTTGTAACACAAACGGGTCTTTGTTCCAATGTCTGGTAATGATTAAGGTATGAAAGGCGGGTTGTTAGGTCCCTCCTTTTTAGATATACAGATCCATGTTTTCACTCTTTGTCTTCAGAGTTTGCTTGGTTGCCTCACATGAAAGTGTGATATACTTTGTGATGTCTCCGGAAGTATCATACTCTCAATAAATATCAGTGTTTGACTAAAGCCGCTCCAGCTTCCATCCTTTCATGAGCCTTGGCTCTGCATTACTGCACATAAGTTTCCATCACAGGTTTCATATACTGGGTAGGCTGAAAAAAAGAAAAATGATCACAGCAAAACACACCCAAGCAAATAGTTTCAATGCAAAAAGATGAAAAAGAAAAGTAAACAAAGTCTTATTACATCTGTTTGAATCAAATATTTACTAACAGATCATTTTGATCAATATAGGAACCTAATTGACATATGTACAACTTTATTTCATGTGTTACTGTAAAGACATGCATTGTGGTAAATGTATTATACACATATATAAGCTCATCACGTTGATGGGAACTCAGAAAAGGTTGGTCCTCTTGATTTTAAATCATGTTTAATTTCACATATTTTAGAAGTGTTAAAAAATAACTCATACCTCTATTTTCTTAGATCACAAAGTTTATATCTGGAACAAACAAAAAGAAAAATAAGTACACAAAACAAGGGGTATTCAGAGAGAAAACAAACAAAACAATTAAACACACACATTTAACAAAAATAAGAAACAATCAATTTGGTCATTTCTATGTTGAAGACAGTTCTGAAAACATTGTGCAAAGTTATATTATCAGAATCAGAATCAGAATACCTTTATTCGTCCCGCAGAGGGGAAATTTACATTTGTTCCAGCAGAAAAGAGCCAAAGGCAGCTTAATGTTTAACAAGAAGTATAGGAAATAATCGAATGAAAGACCCCCATGTGACTCCTTTAAGTCTGAATGGCTGTGACACACCACACAAACTTACGACCGTAGTAAGTTAGCTTAAAAAAGTACAGGAATTTAAACCACTCAGACAATGAATCAGGTTTTCCAACATTCTGGAGACAAGTCTATCAGATGAGCATTCCAGGTATATGACTCACCCAGAGGAGTAGTCAATAATTCCCTTTTTTCTTGTAAGCTAATAAAAATATGCACATCAAAATGCATCCAATCGGTCACACAATTAGAAATTAGTCTTACACGTTGAATAAGCTATTGTGATATTGATGCTCTTGGGTGGATAAACAAAAAAGTAGTTTGTATGTCTACTATAAATGTGTTTTTGTTTTTTTTGTATTATGTAACACACAAATAATAAAAGCCTCTGTATACTCCAAACTGTGCCAATACAAATAGAGGGGACCCATCTCACTATAAATATAGGCAGCTCAAAAGGCAACGTAGACATCTGCAAAACCTGCTAAACCAACCGCCACACCTTTTGCTCAGGTTAGAGGAAGTGTTCTACCAATCTACCCATTCCTACAGTAGGGGGTGTGGTGTTCTGCCCTCACAGGCACAACGGGAACTGACAGGGGACTTTTTGTGGGCTTGAGAATCAACCAGTTGACACATAAAAGCACTACTGTGTATATTTGATGACAAAACTCTTCACACAAAAACTGGTCCAGCCTAAAGTATTGAAGCCAAACTAGGAGCTCTGTGAGCATACTTATGCAGAGTTTTAATTTAAGGTACATTTTCACTGACTTAGTAAAGGTTAATCTTCACTAATTAATTGATTTTTGGAATGTTGAATCAACCCTGAATTATAGTTTTACATTCTTTATTTCTGTACTAAAAGTCATAAGGCGCGTTCACACGGCAGTACTTTTCCCACAAAGGTTCATGAGAACTTAGTTAATGAGAACTCTTTAGTTCTCATGAACATCGGAATAAATCCCTGGGGAAGGATTAGGCAAATGATTATGAAGCCGCTGACGTCACTCCTTCTTCTTCTGCTTTGGGTTTACTGGCAGGCCACACAAAAATTCACGCAGTGTTGGGTCCTAGATTTCCATAACAACTGCCACCCGAAGTACCCGGCCAGAAGTCCCCGGAGTTGGGGACTGGCTTCAGTAGAACCTGCTGGGAGTCCAAGCAGCTTCAACTGAAGCCTTCCGAGTAAATCGCTGACACCTCCTCATCGGCGTGGTTTGCATTCCGCCCAGCCAATCAGACATAGGAACCTTTTTCTCCCACGGAAGTACCTGGGCTGAAGTCGAATAGTCCATTTATCTTAGGAACCTTCCTAACGGAGTGAAATTACCCGGAAGTCCCTCAGTGGCAGCCATGATAACTGCCGTTCGAATTCTCTAGAATGATAGGAAAGGAGGTTTCAAACTTCCTTTATAACCTCCCTAACCGAAAGGAGAGGAGAAAATGCTGCCCCACAATGCCTTGCAGCCGCAGCATTTGCGTCACACAACAGTCGGCCGTTCACGGCAACAAACGATTATGACGGAGATATTATATCATGAAAGTTACGGTGCTTATTAAGCATTTTAAAATGTATGTGGTAAGTTGCCAAAGTGCTTTGTTTTGAACGTTCATCAGTATTATAATCAAAAAGAGAAATATGAACGTTAGTTTTTATTGAAATGATTAAATAAAGTCAACATTTCACTGAGCTGTGTGGGGTTTGTTCAACTTTTAAAAGATGTTTGAATGGTGATGTACACAGTGATAGGTGTTAAGGACTAACGTTTAATAAATACATTTGTATTGATTTTAAGATCTTGTCATAGTTCATACAATCATACGTATTGGGATCATTTGTATTAATGTGGACCGGAGGGAGAGGGTGACAACGAGGATAAGTTTCACTTTCCTTTTTTATTTCAATTCCAACTTTGGTCATGAAGAATATGTTTCTCTGTTCTCCAGGTTCATAAAGCAAAGCAACAGCATCAGAGCACGGTGCAGAGTCTCTAGATGAGTCCGTCGTTCTTATTAAACATCCATGTTGTAGTCCGCTGTATAGAAAACTGTAGTTTCCATAGTTTCCCTACAGCAGCAGACGCACAAAAATGACGTCTGCTGGCGCATCATAAACACGTTGGATAGTGAAAGTGCATTCGGATTCTCTAAAGTACCGCAGTCTCTTCTCCTTAGTCCTTTTGAATTCTCCTATCCACTATCCCTTAACCCCGTGACGTTTCACTCAGAAGTCAAGGAATAGAAGATAGGGTTAGAACTTAGGAGCTGATTTTTAACCGACCGCAACCCTGGGCTGAAGCAAGCCCCCAGGAAGTGCGCCGGACTCAGATGAAAATATTCGTGGTGGCCAAACGGCGGTACTACACTTCTGTTTGGTTGCCAGGCCCGGAAACACTTTTTCCCATTGAATTACATGAGGCGCATTCACACCGTAGTACTTTTCCCACAAAGGTTCAGGAGAACTTAGTTCATGAGAACTCTTTAGTTCTCATGAACTAAGTACAGATCACGTTCACACCGGAATAAGTCCCTGGAGGTGGATTAGGCAAATGAAGCCGCTGACGTCACTTCTTCTTCTTCTTCTTCTTCTTCTTCTTCTTCGGGTTTACTGGCAGGCCGCAAACCAACTTCACGGCGTATACTGCCAAGTCCCTGGCCGGAAGTCTTCAGTAGAAGCTGCTGGGACTGTGCTGTGTTTATATATATCTATGGTGACACCCGCCTCCCACGCTGTATCCAGTTCTTATTATACATCCATGTAGTTTCCCCACAGCAGCAGACGCACATTCATGACGTCCGTTGGCGCATCATAAACACGTCGGATAGTGAAAGTGCAGTCGGATTCTCTAAGTACTGCAGTCTCTTCTCCTAAATCCTTTTTGAATTCGCCTATCCACTATCCCTTAACCCTGTGAGCTGATTTTTGGATTATCCGACCGCAACCCTGCTCTCTAGCAGGGACGGAAAAGTGGGTAAAAAAAGTTCTGAAAAATCACCGACTGTGTGAACGTTACGTGAACATTAATAGAATATCACCAGCAGGGCCGGCCCTCGGCATAGGCAGTATAGGTGAATGCTAAGGGCGCATCAACCCATAGGGGGCACCAAAAATTGAAAAGAAAAAGAAGTTTTTATTTCATAACAACACAATTTCCCGATTTTGGATCAACAAAGTACATCTTATTATCTTATACTAACAGAACTACGCCTATATTACGTACAGCGCCCATACACTATGGCACACACACCCCCCAAAATCAAGTTGAACTGCCCCAGTCCCAGTAAAAACCAAAGGTTTATGTGAAATTGTTCTTTTTTTGAAATAATGGTTTTAGTGTGCAATTATAGGTTTTAATTTTGTATTTGTATTCATTTAAAATAAATCAAACTCCCAAAAAACGTACACAGCTTCTGTGTGCTTTTATTAACATTGAAATTTACTGTGTAAGCGGCCGCGGGGGGGAGAGCTTTAGAGAGCTCTCTCCTGAAAGACTGAGAGGCTCTGATAACCTCAGCTCAGTGAGGTAAAGGCACACCTTTATATGATCATTATAGTTATAAAAAAATGAGAGAATAGGTGAAAAACAGGTATAAAATACTGACAGTACAAAAAAGTTGTTATTAATAAACAAGAATACAGTTTGAAAGGGGAGTGAATTGTAAAATATCCATAAAGGAAAAGAAAATCTGCTTACAGTTCTGTTTCATATGGGTGTTGAGAAATGTATCCATAGATCTCCTAATGTTGCTCTCAAAGTGCACCAGATTGATGCTTTTAACTTCAATATAAAAAAAAGTCTTCCTGGGGGTGCATGCCCCCGGACCCCCCTAGGAGGTGAGCCCCCCCCCCACTTAAATCATGTTCAAATACAGATACAGTTGCACACATCTTGTGTCAATATCTTTGTTTTTGTGGTCATCCCACAACCATGCACGTGCGAATCATAGTGAGTGTCTGCATTTTGGGGGGGGGGGCGCCAGCTAAAATCTTGCCTAGGGCGGCAAATTGGTCAGGGCCGGCCCTGATCACCAGAGCAATTCAGAGCAATCTGACTATTAGGTCTATAACATTAGCATTAAGAAAGCTTACTTAAATATCTGCCACGACATAAGTAACCGGATCAGAGTAACATTAAGTACAGTCCGCGGCATATCACATCATAATGTATCATATATTTCCTTATCTGAGTCAGCTGAGCCGTATATGGCCGTGCAACACTCACAGTGTCACATACTGTATGCATAATTATTATTTTAAGCAACACATTAAGTTGACGAAACACTCGAGACAAATGTAATTAAAGTCAGATCGTGTCTTAGAGACGGGGCAGTGATATTATAAACCTGTTAATGTACGCATTCAAACACTTTTTCTTTTACCAGCTGTATTCACCTTGCAGGTGCAGCTATGTGGCTTTTATCTTGGATAAAGTGTTTAAGTCATGGATGTTTAAAGTTTAACTTCTTCATTTTTGACTAGTATTATAGTTCACTTTTCATTCAGGAAGTATGACGCTGCGCTGTCAGTGCGCTTCTCCATGTTTGTGATTGGTCGAATGCTCCAAATACCACCCCTTTCATGTGAACGCGCACCTAACTAGATAGGACACGGCTGGCTTGAGCAATCCACTTGATAACCAGCGTCGTAGTACACCTTAGCGACAGCGCGTATGTTTTGAATTAGGCCAACCGGCTAACTCAAACATATCCAGGTTAGGTTGAACCAGCTTCGTAGTATAGGCCCCTGGTCTAAAAGGATTATTATCTAATCCACAAAATCTGTTAAATGCTCACTATGTCCTGATGATTAGTTTTCCATTCTACTGAGGGCTGACGATGATTGTTTGAGTGATGGCATACTCTAGTTTTTTTTTCTAGTGTATTCATGATTATTTTTTTGTGTTATGTCTTTAGGTGTTCTGTTTCGCCTGTCTGCAAGACCAACTTCGCCTTGGGGACAAATATCCATTATATTCAAAACCCAATACAAAAATAAACAAACACAACATTTGAAAATAATGTTTATAAAGGCAACACACATTTTATCTTAAGTGTTTGCATGAAGAAAATATAAACAACACAAAAAGATAAAAAAAACATTGATTACATTTGCCAACTTTTCTGCTGTCACATTCCAACCATAACAAACTTCAAATAGCCTGCTTTACAAATGTTAATGTTTTAAAGGTGGTCTTGATTTGTGAAGATTATCTTGCCAAAATCCAATGAAGAAAATCCCTCTTTGCTTTATATCGAAGGAACCAGTGTGATCATCAATCATCAATGTGGTCATCGTCAGTGTTGGCCAATAAAAAATTATCAGGACTCTATGCACATAGGGATTCCCACCATAAGTCTGGTTAATTATTCGCTCTAGCGAGGAGGAAAGCCCCTATGTGGCCCTCCCCGACCCCTGAACCCTCCCCTGTCTCCTCGGAAATTTGGCCGGTTTCTTTCACGGCCCCTGTCTCCGCCTCTTCCTGAATTTGGCCCACCACGTCCCCCTCTAGCTGCTCCGCCCCCACGGTCCGACTTCATCTTAGAAGGGGGAGATTTAGGTCGCAGCCTCTCTATTTCCTCAGTGCAGCCAGATAGGTTGTCATTGACGAAATGTGAGGCGTAGGTCTCTGGGTTAAAGTTACTGTTTGTCAAAGTAGGACCTACAGTCAGCCAGCCTAAAAAGAGAAAAAAGCAGAAATGCAATAAGAAACTTAAAGCAAACGTACAAGCAGATATTACCAAAGAAAGAAAAGTGGTTCAATCTCACCTGGCCTGATGGTTGAGTCTCGTCCAAACAGGTGCAACCTTCTGCGGCCCAAACAGAAATGCTCAATGATATGGAAGATCTCCACAGGCTTCTCAACATTTCCCATCTCAGGCTCCTCAGTGATGATCAAGTCAATGTCCACATTCGCATGGATGAAGTCACCGTCAGTGCTCCTGCGCACTGTTCCTTTGATTCCCATCAGGCAGTGTTCCTGGAGGGAGGATATTGATTTCAGAATCAGAAATCCATTATTTGTCCCACAGATGGAAAATGGTTCGTGTTACAGAAGCAAGGGACAGTGCATATGTAAAGGTACAAAAAAAATAGTAGTCTAACACAGTGGTTCTCAAATGGGGGTACGCGGACCCCTAGGGGTACGTTGGAGTACTGCAGGGGGTATGTGAGATTTATTTTATGTTAATGAAAAAAAATACAGAAGTAATGCATTTAAACAAACTACTAATAGTAGATTAACTACTTTATTCAAAGGTTTACAGTAATTCTGGATAATAAAATGGGAACAATAAATGAGGTGCTCTCTTTTCCTCCCCCTCTCCTGACAGTCCGTCAGTCTCGTGCAGCTCGCTGAACCTGTAATAAGTGACCCGACAGTAAAGAATAAATATATTTATAACTAGTTTAGCTAGTTCCAGAGTAGATAAACTAGCTAAGTGTGTTAGGTCTAACTCTTACCCCCTGACCCCACCAGAAGCGTCTGCGCTGCGTCTGCGCCGCGACCTCCTCCTGGGTCATAACCCACCAGGCGCGTTTCAAAACGTTGCGGAAGCGGAGCGTCGTGTATGCAGCCTCTCAGTTGTTGTTGATTTTGGAATATTTCCTGGACATTTGTACTTCTACAAGTAGCAGGCTACGTAGTTAAATGGTTTATGTTTGTGTCTGTTTAAATCGTGTTTATTGTTGTTATTTCCTATGTTGTTGTGTTGTAGACTACAGACACAGTTAATAATAATTGTAATATTCCAGTTATAAACGACATGAATCAAAGATGTGTTGCTGTATTTTAGTGGTAAAAAAATATGCATTCATCATCATAATTATTCTATATATATATAATTTACAGTGCCTGTAAACCGGAGGAGAACGCTGGCATGTATTCTCCAACTTGAAAGACGGTGGTGGGGGGGAGGAGAAGGAGCCGGTTTTGGGTGCACCCCCTCAACCAGCAAAGCAGACGACAAGGTGATTTTCATCACTTCCTGCCTGCACCGCGTCAAAAATAGGATTCATCCTATATTTTAGAAATTCCTTGCGGCGAGGAGCTTCTGGGACGCTTCGAGCCGTGGTGCAGCGGGTCTGGTGGAATAGCACCCATTGACTAGAGTGGCCGCGATCGCTAAAAACGCCGCAGCGCAGACGCTCCTGGTGGGATTAGGGGGTTAGTGTATTTATTTTGCTCCACTCAACGGTCCGTCACAGCGGCGGAGCTGTGATCATGCAGAGCTGCGTGTTCTCCGTCAGCAGCAGCTGACCGGTTTTACTCGCGTTTATGTCCAAATCTATCAGATCTAGCTCTATTCTAGTTAATTATATGACTGCCTTCTTATCAAAGGACACCTAAACAATAAGCGTTGCTTGGCAACGGCATGTGGCCGCAAAGTATAGCGCAGCATTATGCATAGGTTTATAGAAGGGGTCAAAATCCCATGCTCATAAAATGCTCATATTTTTTCTCTTCATTCCCCACGCCCCAAAATAAATAAATAGATATACCAATTATAGGAATAGTAAGGAAGTTTGAGCAGTGTGGGTTTTATAATTAACAGAGTTACACATATTTCAAAACGCAAAGTGTAATAACTGCAGTTTGCCTCCCTGTCAGAATGACAAAGATCCTCAGTGAAGCTCAAGCCCATGTTTCACTACATTTTAAGTACAACTTATTCAAAATATCAGTTCAATGAAACTAATGTCATCTTAGTGTTGTTGCATGATGTTAAAATTGGTTTGCCATGAATTTAGTGATGGATTGTAAACATTTTAAATGTAGCATTTAAGTGTTACTCAGTTACAAGGTTGTTGTTTTAATAAATCAGACACTGATGGTGCAGCGCTGTACTGTACCTCTTTATATAGGCATTTCTTCCTTAACAAATTGTGTTTGCACTGATCAGGGGGTACTTAGCTGAATTTTTTTTTTCAAAGGGAGTACATTATTGAAAAAAGTTTGAGAACCACTGGTCTAACATATTGAGAGAGAGAAATATATAATAAAATAGCATTAAAAGGTTAAAAAAATATATACATGTGGATAATATACATGAGGAAATACAAATTTCCAGTAACAAATCATAAAATATAATTAAAACAAGTTTAACTTGGAATTCATCATGGACTTCTTATGATCCCAAAGCAATTAGATGATGTTATATGTACATTAACATATATTTCACATTGCTGTACCTTGGTCCTCTGGAATACTGCCTTCGGGTCCAGCGCCTTGGTTTTGCCTGGGTTGTTCTTATTGGTCTTGATCCAACAGATGTCCTCACACCGCCTAAAGCCCCACTTCCTCAAACACTGAAATGGTTGGAATAAAGGAAGGTATTATGTTAAACTATAGCCGTTTCTCAATGTCGAGTAAACCTGCTGTAGAGCCACTATTTCAAGTATACTATGTCATCGAGTGGCGCCGAAGGACTGTTTAAATGCATGTTAAATGCCCAGCATTCGGCGCTACTCAATGACGTAGTATAGTTGAAATAGTGGCTCTGCAGCAGGTTTACTCGACATTGAGAAAGGGCCTATGTGTAACAACAATGCTGAGGGTCATGCAATACCTTTGAAAATTACTGTATCTTAGGCTATTGACATAATCAATGCGTTATTGACACGATGCATCCCTGGCACACTAATAAAACATGGTTTCCAAACTGATGAAAAGTGCATTAACTAGGCTCCATTTCAACATGCCTCGGAGACTTCCCCTCTGCATTAGCCCTGGGTGGTATCCCTGCAGACTAAGTGTTGTTTTCAGTTGTTTGAAAACTGAACTGAACTTGGTTAAATTGATACTTTGAAGGGTTGAAGGGTTAAGCGAACAAAAATGGTAACTGGTAGCAGTAATGCATGCAAGATTCTGGTTGCTTACCATTGTAGAACAATTTAAATCAAATCAAATAAATTCACTATCTGACATTCTTATTAGTTATTGTAATACATATTAAAGGTGAGTAGAATTACATGTGTAGGTTATAGGTTCACTCTCCTAGATAATTATTAAGAGAATGTCATTGATAAGTCGATATTCTATTGAAAAAATGCCAGATAAAATATAACTGCAGTTAATATTTTCTTATTCTCCTGTTGACGTTGTGTGATTCATTTATTTCCTTCATTATCTGTGAATGCAAGGACAAATGGTTGTTTTGCAAGACATCAAAAAACCTGTATAAATATAGCTACTGCTTGATAATCATCAAACTGAGGCAGCATGTTACGTTGGGTATTGCAATTATTCAAAGACGACACCCTTGCCGCATTGAAATGAGCCTACAGGTATCTCATGATCTGTAAAAAGCTGAGCCAACACCTCAACACTTCTTTTCACCTACACATTCCCAAGATGGATCCATATTATGTATGTGATGTAATAACAATGAGGGTGAATGTTGGGAAGTGGAATTACTAATGAAAAGCAGCCTTTCTCTATGATACTTAAGCAATAATGAAGTTTCTGAATAATCTGCAAAAAACGGTTTTTTCTTTATTCCTGGTCTGGCTTGTTGAAATGTTCAATATTTGGTTTAATGACTCTTTGCATTTGTGTTTGGGGAAAACTCATATTTATACAAATATAACAATAGTCTTTATATGAATCACAGTTGTGTAAAAAACAGGTGCTGGTCAAACATTCCTACTCAGGTAAAAACTACAAGAAAATCAATTTCAGACAAAGTAAGCCATGCAGTGATGCTGTGCTGTTGGCAAGCACAATAGGGACATGTGTAACACCAACAATAACCATACAGCAAAGTAAATATGACCGTCTTAAAGTCAGGTGTACGGAATCTGGTGTGCACAGACGAACATGGTTTAACAGCTAGTGTCATTCCATTGCACACATAGTTGCCTAATTCAGTTGTCAGGTGCAAACTAGACCAGCAAGTTCCTGAATGATTGGAAGAATGCAATGTTAATAACCTGCATGCCGTAAGTTGTAACACCTTGTGAAAAGGGCATATAAGAAATGAGTGATCATGTTACCATTCTGCCCATGTCCAGGCCTTCACCAGAGCCACACCAGAGAAAGACAAAGGAACGAAGATCTGATATCTCCTCAATTTCCAGTTTCATGATCTACAACAGCAGAGAAGAGGAAAGAGAGGTGAGGGAACACAATGCCATAATCATCCATCCAGTGGATACATAAATCACAAAACACTTTAACACTTCCTTTCCCTGAGGAAGTCCTGTCATGAGAGAACATTTAGCCCTGAAATCTGCTCATTGGCAGGGTCCTTGGGAACCATGTTGCCCCCTACTGGGAGAGGATATGCATTCTCTTATTATCTGTAATCCCACACAAAATCCTGCACAGGTCTAGTTTTGCACACGGACCCATTACCCCATTTATCTCTGTGTTCTATCTGGACCAGACCCTTTAATAGAGACCCAGAACCAGTGATTAGACACACAGGCTATACAGTCACTCCCTTTATAGTGCTTCATTTTTACTCTGGTCTAAGCTGGGATCTCTGCTCTTAAATCACAAATCCAGCTATGGAAATTTTAATAGAGATATTACAGAAGGGTGCATTTGTACACAGCAACAAGGAAGGTGGGCTATGCCAGGCAATGTTTTTGTAAGGTATTTCTAACCGTTCTAATGCAATGCTATGGGTGTGTAGGGATGGGTACCGAGCCCCAGTATTAAACGGGCCCTGGGGCTGAATTATTAAAGACCGTGGTACCGTTATCGATCTTTTTATCGGTACTGGAGACATCTAAAAAATATATGTCATATGTATTATTGCTACACAAACATTATATTGCAGTTTTAATTTCGCCAGCTCCGTTTATAATACGCAAAAAGACTGCAAAATGCATCATTATTTATTTTTAGTATTTTCGATCTCTCTCCCCCGCCTGCTTGCAAGGGGGCCGGGCAGTTTACACACACGCGGCTGCTACATGCAGCAACACACACTAGGGCTGCACGATTTTGGGAAAAAATCTAATTGCGATTTTTCGGACAAATATTGCGATTGCGATTCAAATTGCGATATTTGTTTTTAAGCGACCCAACGGAAGTTTATTGTAAAATGCGGCCATAACTCCGGCTAGGAAGGTTGCATCAACATGCTCCCGTCTCTAGCACCCCCGCAGCCCGAGCTACGAGTGAAAAAACGAAACTTACATGAAACTTCCGTTGGGTTGCTTTAAAGTCAAGCTTCAGTTTAAGATTCACCCTGTAATAGAAACATGTGATGGAGCATTACTAACCTGACCCAGATGGTTTGTTTCACCAAACCATCTAAAGCTCCATTGGAAGCCATTTGGAAAGGGCAGGCACTTTCAGAAGCACTTGGCAGATGATTGGATCAATCTGTCTATCACCTTCTATCATGGGCTACTTCTGATTGATTAACAATGGCTGGTACATGTGGAGCACAGCACTTCTGATTGGTGTGGATGACTGACACACACAAAAAATGTTAAAAAAATTTAATTAAATAAAAAAATATTTGAAAAAAAAAATCGCAGGCTTTGCGATTTGATAAATCGCATAATTTCAAATCGCGATTTCGATTTAAAATCGATTAATCGTTCAGCCCTAAGACACACACACACACATGGAGGAGATGGCGGAGAGAACGCGCTCCGAGGTTTGGTTCAACTTTACCCGTCTCGATGTGGACAATGCTCGTTACCAAAAGTGCAATAAGAGTTTATCATGTAAGGGCGGTAACACGAGCAATTTGCCTAAACATTTAGAAAAAGTGCATCACGTTCAGACGGAGGAATGCACCGGGTTCGACTGTCTTTCTAGTAGCTCTGTAGCTCCATCCACGAGTAACGTTTCCACGTCAGGTGTTATGTATGCTAGCAGCAACACACCGAGTTAACTCAATGATACAAACATGGGTTAATGATTAGAGGTAACAGAGTTATTTATTTTGTTAAAGTTTCAGCTATTCTGTTTACAATTCTGTCATCAGATTATTTAATATGATTTGTTGAAACATTGTTGTTTCTTTTGATGTGAAATATTATGTATTTAATTTCAATAAAAAGCAATGTTAGTTTTGTTCACAATTTGTTTAGTTAGTTGACCTTCTTTTTTTCACCAAAAGAACCGATAAGAGTACCGTTAAAAGACCGGACCGATAAGTGGTATCGATAAAAGTAGTAGTACCGTTAAAACCTTAACGATACCCATCCCTATGGGTGTGGCTTAATTTTGAAATGGTTGGAAATAATGCTGGCTAAGGTGAGATATCCTCCACAGAAAGTGCATCTGATATCTTTGTTCTCTTTATATATTATGACTGCTGAAGTGCCCTTTGTCTTGCGGCTGTGGTGTGATGCAGATTCTCAGCTTGGTGGTACTATCACTTTAGAAGGGAAAAACTGTTCACATTTACGTTTTTTTAAGCTCCACTGGCCAGATACTTTTTTTTTTTTGAGTTCTCCTTTTTAATAGATGCATTAATACACTCATGCAGATTTGTATCGCCTTCTTTGTTGTTTTATCTCTATTTTTGTTTTTTAAATACATTCACATACTAGCCCTAACTGCTAAATGCAGACTAGTAACATGCATACTTACATCATCCCAGTTCCAGAACTGTTCAGTGTGGCTGGTGCCTGATTCTCTGTAGTATTCCTCTAGGGGGGGCTCAACCAGAATCACATCAAACTTGCACTTCAAATCCTGCAGATCAAAGTTCTCCGGTTCAGCCTGGAGGTACCTAAACACAGACAGACAAAGACGCTCTCAGTTATAAGAGCAAACCTTCCCAAATAGTTAAGGCCAACTTCAACTTGGTCTTCTTAATTCAACATATGTTCTCTGGGTGTGATCACATTGACATTAAGGTAAATATTTAAAATCACATCATCATTAAACGTACATGGGAGGAGTGTTGGTGGTTGAGATGAGTTCGTCCTTCAGTCTGATAAGCTCCCGAAGCTTTGGGTATTCTTCAAACCGGTCAGCCAGGCCTGAAGCACAGAGGAAAACGAGGTAAGACGCCCACACAAATGTACGCACATAAAGAAACACACAGAAGCACACACTCACCAACATCTCTAATGAAGTTTTGGGGCCGGTGCCCTGTGTCCACAAAGTGCTGACAGTAGTCATTGTGTGGGTTCAAACTCTGAGTACCCTGAAAACAAATAGATGGAAAAAAGACATTTAAGAAAAATATATCTGCATAAACAGAGATGACACAATAGGGACATACTGTACGTCACACCAACATACGTCACACCAACAACAACCATACAGCTGTACATAATCTGGTGTGAACAGATGAACATGGTTTAACAGCGAGTGTCATTCCATTGCACAAAAAGTTGTATAATTCCAGGTCAGGTGCATAAAAAAGTCCTGAATGATTGGATGAATGCAATGTAAATATCCTGAATGCCGTAAGTTATAAAACTTTGTGAAAATGGCATATAAGATAAATTAAGAAAAATATATCTGCATAAAGAGAGACAACACAAATATGAATGACAGGATGTGTATTCAATAGGGGTGTTGAAAATAATCATTTCTACGATGCATTGCGATGCGGACGTGGACGATTCAGTCTCGATGCAGTGACGGAAGATAATCGGTTATAGAGTAGTAACGTTGCTTCCTGATTTTCCGGCCGCGGCTTTACTATAACGTTTTTTCTGTCACTTTAATATCAAACCGGTCGGTGACGCAGAGATCAGGGAACAGACGTGACAGCGGCACAGCAACACGGAGCAGTCTGCTTTATCCACCAACACAAGAACACCAGTCCAGAAGCAACAGCAGAAGGACCCGCACTGAATCACTCCGTGTCGCTGCGGCTCAGAAACACAGACAGGGATTTATGTTTTTCAAAAATAATTACAATCATATCAGGTTTTTGGTGGATTTAATTAAGTCTTGGATTGCAGAGTATGAATGTCCTCTAGCAATTTTCAGACGATATATACGTGTGTGAAGTTTGTGAAGGCAGGAGGAAAAAAGCTTCCGCGATCACCGTCTCCTCTCCGTTCCTCCAAGCCCCGCCCCCTCCCTGAAAATAATGAGTGACAGGCTGATAGTGACCCGATAGAAACTTTATTATTCACTTAATCACTGAGATATAATGAAGCTAACTTAATCTCATACATTCATGGGATTTATGTAACAGTAAGAGAGAGAATGTAAGTGTGCACCCACATGCACTATTTTAGTTGTTATATGCTGTTGTAAATACTCCTGTTGTCTGCTGTTTTCAGACTCAAGTCCTGTGTGTGAAGCCTCATTCAGAACATTCAGTGTCCTTTTTTAACAGAAGACTGTTGCTAGAAGCTGCAGCTCAACTGCAGAAGCATTAGCTTTTTGTTTTTGAGGATGGAACAACTTCACACACGGAGGCTAGACCTATACAATTCATTTATTTTGGTTTATAAATTAATGTCAAGACATTTATGTTATTGATTTCTGAAGCACTTTCTAAATAATAAAAAGAGAGTTCATATGTATTTACTGCATGTATGCATTGATGAAAAATAAGCCATGTGCAGTAATATAGAAAATTGAGGATGCAACGCATTGGTATGAATCGTGATGCACCGGGATATCGAACCGAATCGAATCGTTGACAGGATAATCGTAATCGAATCGTGAGACCAGTGAAGATGCACAGCCCTAGTATTCAAGCCTTTAAATCAGGGGTGGGGAACCTCCGGGCCGTATACGGTCCGCGAGACCATTTGATACGGCCCTCGAGGTCATTTATAAACACACGGGAAAAAAAAAGATTATAGAAATATAGACCGCAAAATAATTAAACAAGCGAGTTTTTCCTAGCCAAGGTCAGGTTCCTTGAACACAACACAAGCCTAACGTGTATATCTCGTGATATATGTCTCATCTGACAGAGGTATAGTTCTGACGGAGAGCACCGGAATGCCGCTCCGGCACTTCAAAAATTACAGTACGCATAAGGAGCTGTACACATGCAGCAGTTGTTGCGTGGCTGTGTCTTTAGTTGTAAGCCCAGTGGCGATCTGTTCATCTGTCATACTGATCCAGGGCCAACCCTCCCTACAGCCGATCACGCAGACTGCATGGGGCCTCACCTCGCGGAGGGGGAGCCTCAACTGAGCCGCAAATGCGGCGCACCTATGAGCTTATGCGGCGCAATTAGTGTGGTATCGCGGCTGCAAGGCTCCACGCTCCATGTGCTTTATAAATAAATGTGATTGATTGATAAATAAAAATAAAATCTGTTTACAGTTCTGTTTCATATAGATGTTGAGAGATGTATCCACAGAGCTCCTAATGTTGCTCTCAAAGTGCACCAGATTGATGCTTTTAACTTCAACATTTAAAAAAAAAATCTTCCCGGGGGAGCATGCCCCCGGACCCCACTAGAGGAGGTGAGGACCCCCACCATATCTTTCTGATAGATATGGACCCCCATCCATATCTTTCTGTTTTGGTGGCCATGCCACAACCGTGCACGTGAATGCATGCACGAGTCATGGTAAATTGTCTGGATTAAGAGGTTGCTTTTTCTTTGCACAGCATGAAAGAAAGGCGAAATGAATGGGCTGTGATTTTTGTTATTTTAAGCAGAGGTTGAGTTCAATAACTTGTACGGCCCTCGGAGGATGTTGTAAAAATCGAAATGGCCCTTGAGAGGAAAAAGGTTCTCCACCCCTGCTTTAAATACACATTTGATGCATCAGATTGTATAGGCTTAATCAAAACTGTAAATTCTAATTCAATGTCTGCAATACATTCTGACAAACTCCAAGAAAATATGAGGGAACAAAACATTCTAAATACAGATGTCACATGATGTGTCATAACTTGTGACACCACGCAGGCTTTCTAGAGCTTATTATTACCTTTCACCGTGTGACTGCGGCGCAAAGCAATTTCATGGTACAATAACATGCTATGTTTGTGTGTACCTTGTGACAACTGTTTTCCGTCACCTCTTAAAACTGGTTGTGCATGACTAGTTTCTTCTTTGTAAAATAAAACATTGCAACACATTTCTATCAATAAACAATAAACTAACCTGTAATTACAGGTTGTGGCTAAGTGTGTGTGGCAGCTGCTACCCTGTTTCTCACATGCCATTTACTTTACTAAAGCTTAGACGAATGAGAGATAAAGCATGTCCTTCCAGCTTTGGATCATACAATTAAAAAAAATACTTTTTGTCGGTTGTCTAAGATATCAAAAAGCGTAGTAAAATGGTTATCTGACCCTGGCTATTTTTAAACTCTTATAAGCCGTTCATCCGAACATTTTGTAGATGTAGGTTAATGTAAATTTGTGACAGACGTATGATCAATACCTAGCCATCTGAAATTCAGAGAGTTGAAATAACAGATTTTGTTGAAAGTATTCGCTGTGGTTGATGGTGAACATACAGATAAATGCTACGTTGAAAACGTTGTTGACATGCACGCCTACATTGCACATCTCATCATATTCCTTTTAAATGTGGCCATGTTTTATTTTAATGTTAATTATCATTATTATGGTGTTGAAAGGGAGAATTACATAAACCCATTAAAAAGGTTGTATATTTTAATATATACTGTATGATAGGCTGAGTGGTTCAAAGGTAATTGTTTTTTCTTTGCGCAAAAAACCGTGTAATTGCAGTTAAACATGATAAAAGAACCGAAAACTATCTTCAATTATAAAAATGCAGATTACTAGACCTACAGTATAAGAGACATTTTCTCCCAACTAAAAAATTGTAAAACACATCATATACCCGCATTAAATCGCAAAAGCGCGGCAAATTATTCAGAAACTAATAGTATTATCAGCTGGTTGACATAAATAGCAGCTAAATCTAGTTCGCCTGTGACATTTATGGTGTTACGGTAAAGTAGTAGGTCCTGCACGCAACAGTACATGGTATGTAAGGGCAGGTGCAATGCATAATAAAAGTAATAAGTAAAAGTATGCGACTTGGAACGCAGCCAGTGTGTCTGTAAAAAGAAAGAGAGCAGGTTTTCAAACCTTGAGGAAAGTACTAGAGTCCTTGTACACTTCTTCATACGGGTTGTTTTCATCCGGCTGCTGCACCTCCGGCTCATCCTAACACACAAAAACACAATGAGGTTCATACTTTGGTCAGTGTGCGAAAAAGCACACGTCCGATCGTCCGGAACGTGTTATTTACAATATCGGACAAGTACATCTCAAGGCAGAACTAATTCGCAAATTGTCCGTGTTTCCGCGGACCGCAGTTTTGTTTTTGTTCCTTGTGTTTGTTCTCTTTCTCTGTCCTCGCGCTGTCCTCACATCAACTCCTGAACAACAACAAAAAGCCGGCGTTTTATCCAGTTTGTACACAACGATGGAGAAACTTAACAAGCAGCAGTGGTCCACTGAAGAGACCAGCTACCTACTGGTAATCTGGTCTTCTGAAAAGGTACAGAGGAAGTTGGAGCACAATCGGCCATTGTTGTTGTTGTTGTCGGTGTCAGCTGTGAGGGGTTTCCGCAAGCTTTGGCTTTATGAAGCAGGCACGCAAACGGTTACGTCATGACGCCAACGATGACGCAATGACGCAGCACCAGTCGGACTCTGGGCAGTGTGAAAAGAGCCGGAGCTAAACCGAAGAACCGGTTCTGAACCTGAAAAGCTCTAGCACGGAGCTTGAACCGGAGTTGCGTTGGTGTGAATGAGGTATGAGCAGTGTTGGGCAAGTTACTTTTAAAAAGTAACTAGTAATAGTTATAGTTACTGCTCTCAAAAAAGTAACTAGTTACTTTATTAGTTACTAAATTATAAAAGTAACTAGTAACAAGTTACTTTACTTTAAAAATAATAACAATAAAAATACAAGTTTTTGTGTTGTTCTGTGGCACCGTAAGAGAAAAGACAACTCCCCGTCATTGTAGCAATTATCATTATGAAATAGTGGAACAATAAAACACAAAAGTGCGATTTAAAAAGATCGCTTTTTGGCTGTATAGATGGTGTTGCTCCATCTGGGTCACTGCCGGTGGTTGAGACGGTGGGGTCTTTGGCGACTAGTTTTATAGCCCCATGTACATTAGGCCTACTTAGGTGCTTCAGGAGATTGGCATTGCTGTTCTTCGATGTGGACAATGCTTTCTGTCCTGCACACAGTTTACATTTTACCGTAATATTTTTTGCGTCCTTTATCCCCACAAATTGAAAATAGTGGTTATATTTCCAAGTTGCAAATGCGCTGCTGCTCTCGCTGATACTTGCATCTGCCACTGTGTGTGTGTGTGTGTGTGTGTGTTTGTGTGTGTGTGTGTGTGTGTGTGTGTGTGTGTGTGTGTGTGTGCGTGCGTGCTAGTGGTGAGTGTTGCCGTGTGTGTGTGTGTGTGTGTGTGTGTGTGTGTGTGTGTGTGTGTGTGTGTGTGTGTGTGTGTGTGTGTGTGTTAGCATTAGCAAGTGTTCGTGTGTGTGTATTTTCCCCATAAGGCAAGACCCGCCCAACTCTGTCTCTGATTGGCTTAACCTGAAATGTTACCCCGCGTTAACCAATCATCACTCCTCTCTGGTTACTTTCACTTTTCCATGGTACTGTGAGAGGACATCGCTGTATTCGCCTGTAAGTTACATCCGCAGGGAGATTCGGTTCAGTTGGATCACATAATGTAACGCAGTAACGCACCCATTTAAATCACAGTAACTATAACGGCATTACTTAATGGGAATAGGTAACTAGTAACGCTATTAGTTACCGCAAAAAGTAGTTGCGTTAGTCCCAACACTGGGTATGAGTAAGCGGGGACTTTTTCAAACTCTTAGGCCCAATTCCAAATCACACCCTACCCACTCCCACTCCGTGACGGAGTGAACTCTGTGGTGGAGTGACACTTGCAGCTAAACGAGGCTCCCTCTTGTCATGTTGAGGGTGTAAATACAGCGACAATCTTTGGAACAAACTCCCCTCTCTCCGGCAGAAACAGGAAATGCCGTAACTGTATCTAACAAGGGTTTCAAAAAAGCATCTCTTGGACACATTTTTTAATGAATAACTAAAATAAAACTCCAAACATCTTTAATCGTGATACTTTTTTGTAAAGCTCTTTTAGTTTTAAACCTGATGTTTATAAACTTCTTAGTTTTTGCAACAGTCTGTAAATATACACAACTTTATAATAAAATGCATAGGTATGACTAAACACAGGTATGATCCTAAGTTAAAAAAATATGAGGTTATCATGAGGTAGTTAACATCGCAATTTATCAGTGAATGTTTGCAGGAACTACTTGTTAACAGCTTGTTTCCTGAAGGACACACACAGCATTGAGTCCGGTCAGGTAGGGCAGCACGTGAAGTCAGCACCGATGCAGACTTGCTGTTTGAGGGCTGGGTAACCCACTCCACCTCCACACTCGTTGGTTTGGAACAGCACTTAATGTGGCGGACCCTCCGCGCGAACGTGCAAACGGAGGGGTAGTGTGTAGGGGGATTGGAATTGGGCCTTAATCTGCCCTCATGTCATCTTCACTCAAAAGGTATCAATGCTGTGTACCATTGTGCTTTACGTTTTATTACTGGATGTGGATATCGGGTACACCATTGCACTTTATATGCTGCTGCTAATTGGCCATCTTTGTCTGCTCGCAGACTTTCCCACTGGTTGGGTTTTATTTATAAATCTCTGCTTGGGCTTGTTCCCTCTTACATTTGCACATTTATGTGTAAAAGAGAAAGTCTATATGGCCTGCGCTCCCAAGATTTTATTCAGATGCTGGTTCCTAAAGTAAGAACAGAACTGGGTAAAACAGCTTTTAAATATTCTGCCCCCACTGCTTAGAATAATGTACAGGAAGAGCTTAAACTCCCAGAATTGATCACTATGGGGGAATTCAAGTCCATCTTAAAGGACAGAGAACAAGACACCATTGGTAGATGTGATTGCTCGTATATCCTAAAATTGAAGTCGTTTTAAAGTTTACCAGTTTTTAATGATTTTTAATAGTTTCTTTTATGTTGCATATTTGACTGGCTAATGTGCCATTTTATTTGTGTTTTACTGCTGTATTTGTCTGCCTGTATTGTCTGTGTTTTATCTGTTGTAACTTTGTTCATGCTGCCCTTCTTGGCCAGGTCACTCTTGTAAAAGAGATTTTAACCTCAATTAGTTATTTTACCTGGTTAAATAAAGGATATATACTATATATATATATAAACATGTTATAAAAGAAGAGAGCAACATCTTTCAGAAAACCATTGGAAAATGGTCACTAAAACAAAGATTCATATCTATATATATATTTATAAAACGGACAAGTAAAATCAAGCAATCTGATTGGTTCTTAGCCGTGATATACTGAGCGTATACCACAGATAGAATTGTAAGTTACTTTTCACAACAAGTCAGTATCCCTCCGCGTCTGAGAAAAACAGTATACTGTTGGGCTGAAAAGCAAACTGTTTGCTTTTCAAACTGGAACAAGAAAGCAGCGGAGAAGTAACGGGGCAGCGGTCCAGACATAGACATCAAACGGCAAAACATATTCAGTGTGCAGTTCCTTTGGCATTAGGGCAGGGATATCTAGATACTTTCCAAGGTTTGACATAATGAATTGTGCTACTTTTAAAGCAAGCAATGATGTTTTCAAATCTGTAATCAAAGAGGTCCGCAAAAACACTATCGACCAATCAGATTGCTTGATTAGACTTGTCAGTTTTATAAATATATTTACATTTCTTCCGTTAGAAAACAAACTTACAAAGCATAAGATGGAAACATTTAAGATTAACTTCGACCTCCGGGTGGGTCTTACTATCGAGGAGTGGATTGAGGAGTGCCTATCTCCAGAAAAAAAAAGCACCTAAACGACGACATGCAGAGCTACGTGAAGAGCAGGTAGAACAACTGGAAAAGTACCACCATTCAAAAGCTTTCTGATGCAGGTCTTGAAACAAAGCAGAGAAATTATGACTGTTAGTGGCCACAGGTGCGAAAGATCTCTCCAGAGCTACTGGAAGCCAAATCTCGGGGACCGGAGAAAGTGGAGCAATATTCTCACCATGCCAAGCAACAGCCTAGAACAACCTCAACCTATACAAGTAACCACGTAAGCCATGCTACTGATGCTGGACAGTTTTTCAGTGGGTGCACAATAAACGGCAACATACAAATGAATGTAAATAAATAGACAAATAATGGATTAACGCTCTCCGTCTAATATGTTCGCTAGCTGTTAGTGTTGTTGCATAGCAACCACCTCGCACTATGTTTCGTGCAGAAGGCAACAGAGGGACTATTTTATTTTGAACATCATTATTTACTAATAAAAACTATTTAAATTAGAGTGTGTATTTTTCTTTCATATTGCCACACTTGGTAACCGTTTTATAAAAGCAAATTCGCGTCGGGACGAACCACGCCCCTTAGCTGTGATATAATGAGCATATACCACGGCCTGAAGTGAGCTATTGCTTATATATATATATATTAGGGCTGTCAGTCAGTTAATATTTAATCGCGATTAATCGCACATTTTGTATCTGTTCTAAATGTACCTTAGATGAATATTTTTCAAGTTTTTAATACTCTTATCAACATATGAGTGGACAAATATGCTTTATGCTAATGTTTATTATCATTTGAACAATGACAAATATTCTCATGAATATTAAACAACCTCTGAACATTACTGGAACCTCTCTCATACAATAATACAATACAAATGGTGTGTGTGTGTGTGTGTGTGTGTGTGTGTGTGTGTGTGTGTGTGTGTGTGTGTGTGTGTGTGTGTGTGTGTGTGTGTGTGTGTGTGTGTGTGTGTGTGTGTGTGTGTGTGTGTGTGTGTGTGTGTGTGTGTGTGTGTGTGTGTGTGTGTGTGTGTGTGTGTGTGTGTGTGTGAGTGATGGATCGTTGGATGTGCAACTCAAGGCATATGCTCGAACGGGAGCTGCCTGGACGCTGCAATCATGTTGCGCAGTATCCGAGCTGAGTGCTGTGCTGTGCTGACTATTCGTACAATGTCCCACTGTCTGGCTTCCTGCATAAAGTCAAGTGCTCGGCGCAGTTGTGGCGAAATGTCGCTCCTCTGTTTTCATTTAAACAGCTCCTTCTATCCGTTAGCGTAGCTAGCTAGCACCAGATGCTAACAACAACAATGCACATAAGGTCTCTCTCTCGCTCGGGCCACACATACACACACCCTCCCGGTCCTCCAGATGGCCAGTCGGTGCCTGCCGGTGAGCGTGGAAGTGTGGTCTGCCACAAGCGGGCGGCAGGAGCGGGGCTGTCAGCATCAGCTTGTAGATGGTATTTTAAACTCGATGCGCTCTGAAACTACGGGGCGGCCGAGGAAAAAAAATACACATGCGCCAATCGCGTTAAAATAATTAGTGGCGTTAATTTTTTTTGCGTTAACGCATTATTAACGCGTTAACTTGACAGCCCTAATATATATATATATATATAAATAATGGGTGAAACTGTTCACAATAATGTTTTACAAAACATGTTATAAAAGAAGAGCAGTGTTTCCCCTATATACAAATAGTGGTGGCGCAGCGCCGCTGCTGAAATATGCGCGCCGCTGCTAGGGGGCGCCAGCTAGGTACCCAAAACAAAAACAAAAAAACTTTTACAAAAAAATTAAGATAATAATAAGTGGCGACCCTTTTTCATTTTCGATTGTTTGTTATGTGGATTTGTAGTATTTGTGTTACTGTATGTTCAATAAAGATGTATTTTTGCTAAATGTTGAGACATTGCCACTGTATGTACTAGGCAGGGCCGATTTTTGGTATAGGGCACCAGATCTGGGGGGCGCTGCACTGGTAGCTCTGGGAGGGAAAAAACATTTTTGACCATTGGCGCTCATCCTAATTTTCGGCCTTGATGTAACAACATTCATAATTAAGTAAATGTAACACCCTTTTCACCCCGGTTACACTTTCCAATTGCCCTGTACGATAGGCGCTGTAAGTGATGAAAGTGGGGGATGTTGGCTTATCAGGCGCCTGCAGCTCACAGCCAAAGTGCGAGCATGGGAGCGAGCGAGCGAGCGAGGGAGAGAGAGAGAGAAAGAGAGAGAGAGAGAGAGAGAGAGAGAGAGAGAGAGAGAGAGAGAGAGAGAGAGAGAGAGAGAGAGAGCGCACCGGTACCGGCGCTGTTGTTATTAGAATCTAGTGCTCGTCGCGCTAACGGATATAAGAATTAGATGTTTCTACAACCAGGGTGGAGGAGAGCTCTCCTGTCAGACTGAGAGGCTCAGTGAGGTAAAGGACTCTTGAGTGTTTAGATAGTTCATTTCAGTCCAAGTTATCGCAGTGGGTCTCAAACGTTTTGACCACAAATTATGTAAACACATATTTCCAAGGCACTCCTTTATAATTATTAGGATAAATAAAAACAGGTTTGAAATCATTCCAATGTATACTATAGGACAGTAAACCAAAAATATTGTTTAAAGTTGGAGAGATACAAAAATATGCATAAATAAATGTCAACTAAATAAGATATGAATGAACAACAAAAATAAAATAAGTGACATGTATTTGTTATTGGGTATGGAAGGTGATTGGTTATGTTCACATACTTATTTGATTATTAAAATGTAAACCGATCTTTTTCATATGGGTGTTTAGAGTTGTACCTCCTCGATCAGGTCTCTAGTAATTGTGTGCTCAAAGAGCACCAGATTGAAGCATTTTACTTTAAAATGTTAAAAAAACATCTTCCCGGGGGGGGGCATACCCCCGGACCCCCCTAGAGGATGTGACGTCCACCCCCCAATTAAAACAAGCTCATACAATACTGAATACATTTGAAGCCATTTTGACGGATATGACCTATGTCAACAAGTTTCTGTTTTTTGTAGTGTATTTGCCTTTTGTAGAGATTTTTCATTTATTCTTTACATATAAAATCTAGGGCAGCACATTAGCTAGAACCGGCCCTGGTACTAGGCCTCAAGAGCCTTTCTTGTGCTGACACATAGAAACAAATTGGCGTGGCGCACTTCGCACGCGCACACACTAAAACATTCCATGCGCTCCGCGCTCACATTATACTGGGCCCACGTGCCTTAGCACCGCTGCTATGACTCCATCATAGGGGAAACACTGAAGAGAGCAACATCTTTCAGAAAACCATTGTAAAATGGTCACTAAAACAAAGAATATCTATATATATTAATGCTGTCAAAATTATCGCGTTAATGGCGGTAATTAATTTTTTGAATTAATTGCATTAAAATATTTAACGCATTTAACGCATGTGCAGAATGGCCCGCCCCATACATCCCACCAGTGGCAGCGACAGGGTATGGCTGGGGTAGGCTACACCCATACCAAGAAATGGCTTAGCCCCACCATGAAAAATGATGTTAAAGTAAGCAAAATAAAGTCCGCCAACTCGCGCCGAGAATTGCACAGACAGCAGTTAGTCAGATTGATTTCAGTAGCCACTAGTCTGGAAATACCGAAGACCAGAAACGGTTTTGAAAACTTTTGTCACGTAGTGATCGTCTTCTCAATAGAACATCTTTGATAATGTCTTCTGGCCAATCAGAATCAAGATAACGGTGTGGTGTTGTTGCAGGAAGTCCCGACGGAGAATACTTTTGCTGTAGTAGGTGCACATAACTGGTACGCAGGTTATGTGCGTAATCTGAAATGCGTACCGTCACTTGTGTCCAGAAGGCAGTTCGATCACCGGACGACAGAGTCGGTCTCCGTGTGCACAGACAGGGCTGCTGTTAACATCGGTCTGTACAACCGAATTGTGACAAAACTACGCCAACCAGCTGCGGAGGGAGACTCCCCTGCTTCACTGCGCTAAAACAGCTGATCACAACGTTCACACTCTGTGGTCACGAAGTACTCCACTAGCCGCCCCCCGGTGATCTAACCGCCTTCTGGAAAAGCTTCACAAGTACGTCGGTACGCAAATGCGCTTTGTGACTAGGGCTGCAACAAACGACTAATTTGATAGTCGATTAATCTATCGATTAATGAAACGATTAATCGACTATTCGGACTATTACGCCTTGCACAATTTCTCAAGCGCTCTTATTTAGCCATCAACTTTTAGATTTAGCTTGAGGTTGTTTTAGGCATGTGGAAACTAACAATGAAGACAATAAAGATGAATACTTTATTAAAAAATACATATTATTAAATTAACTAAACAAATTGTTTACAAAATTAACATGGCTTTTCATTTAAATTAAATAAATAATATTTCACATCAAAAGAAACAACAGTGTTTTAGCAAATAATAAATAATGTGATGACAGAACTGTAAACAGAATAGCTGAAACTTTAACAAACTAAATAACTCGGTTACCTCAAATCATTAACCCATGTTTGTATAATGTAGTTAACTGCGTGTGTTGCTGCTAGCATACATAACACCTGACGTGAAAACGTTACTCGTGGACGGGGCTACAGAGCTGCTGGAAAGACAGTCGAACCCGGTGCATTCCTCCATCTGAATGTGGAGCACTTTTGATAAATATTTAGATAAATTGATCGTGTTACCGCCCTTACATGCTAAACTCTTATTGCACTTTTGGCAACGAGCATCGAGACGGGTAAAGTTTAACAACACCTCGGAGCGGCGTTCTCTCCGCCATCTCCGCAGTGTGTTGCTGCATGTAGCAGTCGCATGTGTGTAAACTGCCCCGCCCCCTCGCACACAGACCAGGGAGAGAGATCTCGTCTGATCGAAAATACATCATAGACGCATTTGTTTGTCTTTTTGCAGAAACGAGCTGGCCACACTAAGACTGCGATATAATGTTTTTGTATCAATAATACATGACATATATTTGTTAAATGTCCCCAGTACCGATAACGTTGTAGCTTAACGGCGCGTAAAACGCACGTGATGACGTCACCAACGAATCGACGACTGAATTAGTTGGCAACTAATTTGGTAATCGATTTTAATCGATTAAGTCGATTAGTTGTTGCACCCCTATTTGTGACACAAGTGACGGTACGCATTTCAGATTACGCACATACCAGTTATGTGCACCCCTGTACTACAGCAAACGTATTCTCCGTCGGGACTTCCTGCAACAACACCACGCCGTTATCTTGATTCTGATTGGCCAGAAGACATTATCAAAGATGTTCTATTGAGAAGACGATCACTACGTGACAAAAGTTTTCAAAACCGTTTCTGGTCTTCGGTATTTCCAGACAAGTGGCTACTGAAATCAATCTTACTAACGGCTGTCTGTGCAATTTACTCCTCGCGAGTTGGCAGACTTTATTTTGCTTACTTTAACATCATTTTTCATGGTGGGGCTAAGCCATTTCTTGGTATGGGTGTAGCCTACCCCAGCCATACCCTGGCGCTGCCACTGGTGGGATGTATGGGGCGGGCCATTCTGCACATGCGTTAAATGCGTTAAATATTTTAACGCAATTCATTCAAAAAATTAATTACCGCCGTTAACGTGATAATTTTGATAGTATATATATATATAATGGGTGAAACTGTTCACAATAATGTTTTACAATAACCTCAAGTTTTAAATGTGATAGATCCTACATTTTAAAACTCATGGAGTCAACAGAACAATGTTTGCAGCATCTTGAGAGATCACAGTTCTGGGTGGTGGCAAAAAATATAATTTTTTATCTGGTTTTGTTGTCTCCTTCTCATGTTTTATTTACAGTGGTGCAAACACACCTATGGTGAAAAAAGAGAGAACTATTCGAAGCAGAAAAAAAACAGCGTAATATACCATCTGACCAGAGAGTTAACCGAATATTTTCCGTCTATGACGGATTTTTTTTAACAATGACGGACAAATCTGAAAGCAGTCCGTCATTTTCACAGATTAGAACAAACTCGGAACAGCGCCAAAGTTTCCCCGCAGCGAGGCTGCTTATGGGTGTTATGCATGTTATGCCGTGTTATGCATGCCCTCCAAAAAGGAAATTATACCGTTTCCAAACCTAACTGTGCCGTACAAATCATTGAAATGTCTGTGAGTTTTGACTTTACGCTGTGCACGCTCCTGCGAGGAGCAGCAGCCATGCTGAACACGGCACATGTGAACTGCCCCCCCCCCCCGTTGACAGTTCACGAGCATGCTCCCCCCCCCACGTCAGAGTTGTGTAAAGGCCGAAGGGTAATTCTGGATTTTGACCGAAGTTTTACGATCCTGTCCGTCAAAATGATGGGCAGCGAAAAAGTCTAGCGCAACCTCTGCATCTGACAAAGGCCTGCACTATAATGCTTCAATTAACTGGCTATTCTTTATAATATACTCAGATCAATAGGAGACAGAGATGTTAAGTTTAAGTTAAGGGTTTTTATCATTATTTACAGGTAGATATTATCAAGGGTGTAACTTTGGTTTAAGAAGTGGGGGCTGGGGGGGGCACAAAACGGGGTCCTCCGCAATGAACCATATATATTATCATTATATATAATGAATGTGCAAACTTATCTAGTATCCTATCCATATGAACCTGTTTATTTGTGGGGGGACCTCACTTCCTCTAGGGGGGTGGTCCAGGGGCATGCTCCCCCGGGAAGATTTTTTTCTTTACATTGAAGTTAAATGCATCAATCTGGTGCACTTTGAGGGCAACATTAAGAGATTTATGGATACATCTCTTAACACTCATATAAAACAGAACTGTATAATGCTTCAATTAACTGTCTTCTGTTGGTCGCATGTTAGCAGACCCTTCAAGCGATAGGAGAGCGGCAGAGCGCACAGGTACAGGAGGCGTAGAGCGAGGGATCATTGTCAACTAGTCGTACTCGCTGTCCGTGAGTTGGACACCCCCCCCCCCACCACACTCTTCGGTTCTCCACGAATTACATAAGTCACCCAAATCAGCATTAAAAAAGCGGGAGGTGCCGAAAAGCGACTAATTAGCATCACTATATTTAGGAAACTTGGTGTTATGGTAAAGCTACGTGTGTTTTCATACTGTAAATTGCTGGCACATTTGTTTAGAAAAGTGCAATATTAATCAGGTTTATAATCATATGATAGGGTGGATGCTTCTTTAACCCATGTAGATTCCTAATGCTCACCTTTGGTTCTTCAACATCTTCCTCTGTGTCCTCTCCCTCCGTCAGGGCCTTCCTTTTGGAAGGTACGGCTAAACTGTCAAATGAAGCCCTGCAAGACACAACAAATATGAGATACATTCCAAGATACTTTGCCACATTAATGCACAAAACCCACATGTTAGCACTGACGATAACAAAGCAAAACGTCTAAGCAAGCGGGACAAACATATAACAATACTTTAAAGAAAATGAGGAGGGCTGTTGTGTGTAGAGTAGAGATGTTAAGATTCACCGATTCGCATCGGTGCACCGGCATAAACGTTCAAGATGCGAGTGCACCGGTTGAAAGAGTGCACATCGGCTACAGTTTGGGTTGAACTCGCGATGCATCGATTGCGTAGCGTCTTTGCATCGGTAAAAAACCGATTCATTCATGTAAAATCCCCTCATCTTGTCAACGCTCAGCAGAGACGATCTTTGATATTTGCTTCGCCACTACGGAGGCCGAGAGCCTCAGTTATCAACACACACGGAAGTTGAGGAGAAAGAGAAACACAGCGCACCGAAAAATACCTACAAATCAAACGTTTGGCAACACTTCGGATTGTTCAAGAAAGACGGTGTAATAGTCCTTTATGCTATATAGTTGACCGCAGGTCATGGAGAGTAATAAGGTATCCGTAGACCTTTGTATGAGGTATCTTTATTACTTAACAGGTCTACAGCCATGATACATAGATGTGGGCTTGCATACACACAGTATCACTCCGCAGCCACACCCCATCAGTAACGTCCTGATGGTATATGTGCGCGGCACTATATACTACAGACGGTCAACTTGAAAAATCGCTCGCAAATTGTTAACGATGCCGAGCCACTTTAAAGTACACAAGTAGTACGAGGAACTTAGCGACGCACATAAAGAGGCGACATGGAGTCTGCGGCTGAAAAGAGAAACCTGAAAGTTAGACTATGAGTTAAATCACTCAGTGAGGTGTTCTGTCAGAGAGAGTGGTGTTTAGTTTACAGCAGCCTGTGACGGCCAATAACAATTTAAATGTCTTCCTCACTGTAAGCAGTTATGAAAGAGCTGTTTGTGAGAGGTTATTTGTATTCTTTATTGTTATAGAACCCACTGCTTTCTGCTCACTGGTGAGTTAGCCTATGAATGAGTATTAAGCACATCAGGCTGGCAGCTGTATGGGCATTGCACTATGGTAGCTGTTATTTGCACATTGTTAATCATGAGCAATGCATCCTTACATTGTTTAACTGTGAGGTGTTATACAATTGTACTGTAGCCTACTCTGGAGAGCTTTTAAAGGTAAAAAAATAAACGGCATGATGAGATGTGCAGTACCAAATATGTAAAGCACTTTTTTGTTAATGTATGATTTGCTGCATATAAGGAATAAAACAAAAATCCTCTGTCGTACCATATTGAAGTATCATTATTTTTGCATAGTGTTGAATCGTATCGTATCGCACCGAATCGCATAATGTTGAATCAAATCGTATCGAACTGTATCGCAACAGGGGTGAATCGTATCGTATCGCATCGCCTGGTGTTTCAAATGTATCGTTAATGTATCGTATCGTGGCAACATATCGAGATGCGCATCGCATCGGCCTCAGTGATGGAGATGCACATCCCTAGTGTAGAGGAGTGAGTGAATACAATATGATCAATGTGTGCATAAATGCAAGGATCAGATCAAACAAAAACCTTAAAAAGGTTTGGATAGGCAGCTACTCTGTATCGTGTTTTGTGTTATTCATGCCATTAGAATCCATTTGTAAATTAAATTAACTAACTCTTATGCTTACAACTGCACCCCTAATTTATTATTTATATTGTTACTAACCTGTTCGCCAGGATTTTGTTCAAACCGTTTTTGATCACAGCTTACCTGCATGTCTCTCTTGTCTCCTCGATTTCTTTTAGTTCATCTTTGCTGTTTAGGACAGCTCCGATGCTGTCTGCACTTTCAGCTCCCAACTGGGGTTAGAGAAAAAGGAGAAAGTCATTTATGTATGTCCTTTATTATAAAATGTATTGTTTTGCTCAGAGTTGTCTCTCAGCATGTTACTGCTTTTGTGTAGCAGCAGCTTCAACAACTTATTTAAAGTAAAGTTGTATTTTATCTAACCCCATTTTCATTATCGTCTGACTACTATATCTGCAACAATAGCTTAACATATAGATACAATTCATTAACATTCAATGTTTCAGGGATGTTATTTATGCCTGGAGTCCACTCGATGGCGAACAATGTAAATGCGTCAGCTATGTTATCTCCCTTATGCATGCATTGGTGCCACATGGCTCTGTCCTTGTCCACCACGTTTTCAAAAATGCGTAATTTAAACAACATGTTGTGATCTAGCAGCTCCATAGATGGTCAACAGATACCATTATAGCTTCAGTTAGATTACTTGTGAACTATTAGCTAACATTACATGCTAACATCACCAAGAGGCTCCACTTGCCTGTTGAGCTAAAAGCTCGCGTCTACGTTTTTGTTTCTCGCGAATCTCTTGCAGTCGACTGTTCATTTTCTTCACTTTGTATAGTTTCTAATCAACTATCAACCACATTTGCTCGTTGATACACACAGTTAAAGTTGATTAGCAAGCTATTATGGTAGCCAACAATCGGCCAATGTGTAATAGCCGCTAAAAAATAACAATGGGTGCACTCGTTACGGATCCCGGGACGCTCCGGTTTGTCACTGCCTTGGTGTACTGTAGATGGAGCAAGCAGCTAAAATAAGGCATTAAAGACATCTGGGAGTGGCTGTTGCCTTGCGTTGTATACTGAGGCGTTTATTTTGTATACGGTGCTGGCAGTCCACTTTCATTGTGTCAATTTGGTTAACCGATAAACGCTATTTATCCAGTACCGACTCCGTCAACCTACTTACGGCGTACGCCGGTTAACATTAGGAGTGAACACTTTTGTGATCGAATGGATGCTGCGTGATGATGTCACCCAGTAGGACGCTTCTGTTTGACGTTTACTGATCCCTCCTCCAATCAGAGGATACTATACTGTAGACGCTGGAGGCACTATTTAGTCAATTCCATCCTGTCATCACTACTCAGGGAGAGAGCAGTTCAAGTAAAATCATGCAATCCAATACCCCTCTGCGCCAAACTGCAGCATCTCTCAGATAGTGTGCTTCGCTAATGTGGCCACAACAAGAAGATCCTTAAAAAATTGTTAATTGTAAATGCTTTTTACTTGCCAGGCTTAAGTGGATACTAGACCTAGGTTAAATATGGTGTGGGAATTGCTTAAACTTATGATGAGAATCAGAAGTGTAATGCATACGCCAGAATAAACTGTTAACACAATCTTTTAGTTCATTTTCGCTTTGTTTCAACAATTGCAAGTGTGCTTTTAATGTTTTGGGAGCATGGATACCATGCCACGGTTTAGACATAGCCCGGCTAATATGTGCAATTGCCTTATTACAATTTACAATAAGTGTCCCTCTCTATTCCCTGTGAATTTGCTTGTGATACTATAAACATGATTACAGATTTTATATTAGAGATCATAGGCCTACAATTGCCAAATATAATCAAATTGTGTCAAATCGCATTATGGGGGAAATTACTTCGATTATACGTTATTGGTTCGTTGGGGGGCAATCTGGCCATTAGCCCACGCAAATCTGAGTTTCATTGATCGGCGTCGTTTCTCCTTTCCCGGTTCACACTCTCGTCCCACCGCAAAGCGATGAGCCATGGAAATCGCCTCCTCAGCTGATGATAGGAGCGATTGATGATAGAAGGCGCTGTCTTCGCCTCCTTTCAGTCAGAGACCTACCATGAATTTGGCATTTATTGCTCTAACAGCCGCGCTTTTGGCTGCGAATAGCGGCTTCTGTTATTCTAGCAGCGTTCCGTCATTCATCCTGCCGTTTACTGACTGCGTCCAGAGCCGTAGGAAAGACGGTTTCTACCGGGGAGCGATAGACGTCACCGAGTCCGGCACCCGGTGTATGAACTGGACCGAAGTTGCCGGCTTCAAGGAGCGCTACCCTGGCAAAGGAGTTGGAGAGCATAACCACTGCCGCAACCCGGACGGCAGGATCCGACCCTGGTGCTTTTTTAGGAACCACAAAGGCAGAGCTGACTGGGGCTATTGCGACTGTAAACAAGGTAAACACGAAGACCCATACACAGCAATCGCCTACCTATTTTTGGGGGATTCATAATCTGTAGGAATATGTCAACAACATTATGAATTTATATAAACTGAAATTTGCCGAAATGAAATGAATGATAATCTAAAAAACAATACAGGCGGCCCAATATCTAGAAAGTCGCTTTAATTTATAACATGCTAAAATAAGATAGATGTACTTTACTAGGACATTATTAATTTGAATTTGGTCTGATGAAAAGCAGTTTTTTTGTTTTACCTGTGTGCAAGAATGTTCTAGCTCAATTGTGTTCAACTCAAGAAGCCCATGCTGAAGTAATTAGACAGGACACACCTTCAGTTTCCCAGGTGTGAGAGCAGTCTATGCAGATGGCAAGTCTAAGCACATTTGTGTTGTAATGAGTGCACAGGTATTTTCTTATATGGGGTGTTTGGGAATAACACATTCCAAAGGATCACAAAAAGCAAGTGAGTCATCTCAATACACTGTCTCTTACCATATTAAAAATAGTTTGACATGGGGAACACCACATTATCCAAACCTATGAAGTACACAGGCGTAAGCCAATTAGTGTTGCTAAAAAGAAAAGTGAGTGCAAAGAGGACTCTACATCTCTGGACTGATGAAAGGGAGAGAAGTATGACATAGAGTGGTGAAAGGAAGAGTGTGATATCCATCTGGCACACGAGAAGCAGCCTGTGGTATTTTTAGTCTTGTAGTGTGTTGGCACATCATGAATAAATCCTCCTCCTGTAATTGATACATGGAATTGATGTATTGATCCAGTTATGTAAGATGTTTGAACAATTGCACACCTTATATTTGGAGTCCAGATTATTTTTGTTCTAACTTCATGTAAGGAAAAGACTGACTCCCCTATGCATGTGTGTTTGAAAATGCACCCTTACATTCCCTGTTATCCTAATAACCTACATAATGTGCATGTAAAAATAGATATGCGCAAAGCATTCAAGTTACTCAATCAATAAACAACCTGCACGGAAGGAAAAAGTCTATGAGGAAAATCTGTACACTTTAGGCAACATCTGTTAAACACTCAATCCCAAATCCTGTTGCACCATGCGTGTTTGAGGACAAAAGACGGACAGAAGGACATAGTCAAACAGTGTTATAGTGTATTTTAACAACAGTTAAAAATAAGTGTTTTCTTTATATAGACTGGTTGTGATGTGTCGACTCACACAACATGTTATGTCAATGGATATCATGAACTGATGTAAAATGATACTTTTTAAATGCAGCCCTTTTGACACAGACAGATTGATTAGATCATTTATAACACAGTTGTATACGCCTGTGTGATCCCCTGTCATCATGACCAAATCAAACAAAGCCTGCCTTTCTTTTACCTCTTTTTTTAACACTTTCATTTAGGGCTTGACAATATATCAACGTAATATTGATAAAGTGCTATGAGAATAGATATTGTTTGAGATTTTGCTATCATTGTAACTTAACATAAGTTCTTTTTTTCCGTAAATTGTGTAATTTTCTGAACTTGACAGAATTGCCGTTCTGTTATTTGCGTGTACCTTCAAAGTCAATGCATCCACATCAATCCTAATTAATTCTAAGAAATATAATTGTGTACATATTTGTGTGAAAGCACCAATAGCCAACCCTACAGTGTTGTCAGAATATGCTGTACTAATAGTCTGTTCTCCAACTCTCTTTCCATCCCAGGCTCTGTGCGTTTGCAAGGAGGCCGCACCAAGCTAGATGGCAGGGTCGAAATGTATCTTGGAGGAGTGTGGGGGTCTGTCTGTAGCGATGAATGGGGGGACGAAGACGCTGCAGTGGTTTGCAGACAGCTGGGCAAGGGGTGAGAGAGAACCCATGCACACACATGCACTCAGACATGGATTATTTGCTGGCCTCTGTCTGCCTCCCCCGCTTACATATTCTTTTAGACACAGGTGCCAGTACAATCACCATCTGCCACATAAATTCACATGTGAAGCTGCCTACAGAGATTTGACATATGGTAAGAGTGTGATAGAAATCTGGTGGGAATGCTAGAACATTTCCCCACAACCTAGACATACACATGCACTCTCTTCACAGTCCTTGTACCTTTCTTATGTGACCCTTGCATTCCAACCCCCCATTCTCCAGCGGTATTTAAATACCTTCAGTGCTCAGCTATTTACCTTGTTACCAGCTCTCTTTGTTACTCTCTTGACTGTGTCTTATGGTCTTGAAGGTGCTTTCATGCTAGAAAAGCCACTGACTTGTCGGGTCTCCAGGGAGAATGTAGACAGATCATACATACAGTATTGACAGTGTTAATAAGCTGGGGTCAGTTTCTCAATTCAGAAAGCGTCTTATTTCCCTGGAGAACAGAGACCTTCTGTGCACTTACTACACATGTTGACACTAACTCCAACACTGGCACGCATGCTGACATGAACACATGCCTGTGTGTGCATATATTCACACAGGAGTCAATGAAAGTCCACAGCGGAAAGGGAAAGGGGCAAATGTCAGCCATATGTCAGCTGGAATCGTTGGTGATGACTTTCACGTGGCCAGTTACTGAAGCTGTTTTGAGTAAAACTGCTGACCGCATTGGCCCTCCAATGGCAGATCATGAACATACTTATGGCTCAAGGTTACTGCTACCATGTAAACACGTCTGTTGTACTTTTTCTTCTAAGATGGGCTGCCTGAGCCTGGCTGCAGCAATTACCTCAGGTGACTTAAAAATAAGGGCCAAAATACCCTAATTAGGTTACATTTCTCTTGAAAAAACTCTCATACGATAAAACGGTTCAACGTCACTTGTCGGTTAAAAAACCTATTTCAGATAAGTTAAACTTTGTCGTTTACTTTCTACATCTACTTCCAGGATCTCAGGTCGTGCACGTGCAGTTCCCCTGTTTCATCCAAGCATGGCCAAACTCCATTGGAGGGCAGTCCATTGCCAGGGAGAGGAGTCAGACCTGCTCCAGTGTCCTAAGACTGTGTGGAATGGAGGGGAATGTAATCTGGCTGCAGCCATCACTTGCACACAGCAGCAAGGTAGGCACTCCTCATTCGGAATTGTAGGTCTATGATGGATGGAGTGTTTGGATGTGATGAGAACTCTGATAAATCAACAAACCTTCAACATTTCTACAACTCCTACTCAATTCTAACTTTCCTCATGTTTGTACTTTAAAATGACAACAGTCCTGACATTTTTGTTACCTTGCCTATAGTGAAAATGTGTGTTTTAAATGCTTGTGTGGGCTCCAGCAGAAGTGGCGCTCCCTATAAGGCTGGTGGGAGGTGCATCGGGGTCAGAGGGCACAGTGGAGGTCTTCCATGCGGGGCAGTGGGGGTCCATATGTGACGACCAATGGGATGACAGTGATGCAGAGGTGGTGTGTCGACAACTGGGGCTGAGGTGAAGGGGCAAACACACACACACACACACACACACACACAAATTAGTGCCCATCCTCACATGAATTCCAACCAGTAATTAGCATAAAAGGAAATACATTATGTATGGGGAAAAGAATAAAATGTGTGAGAGAAAAATCGACTTGGAGGCTGAGATAAATGAATGTGGGTGTCCAGCCGTCAGTCTTTCTCTCTATCTCCAAAAGTATGAAAAGTATTCTTTCCATTTGGACACACACAGAGAGGAGCGAGCAGTAAAGCACATCTGGGGTCAGATAATGAATCAGGCTCATTGTTCCTGCATGAATTCTAGTACCACTGAGATATGCATATTTAGCAATGCTACACACTCTTCAAATCTTGATGTGTGCACTTTTTGTCTATGCCAATGTGGTGTTGGTGTTGCAATGTCTCTAGATATGCATGGCAAGCATCTAAAACATGTACAATAGGTTTATTTCATCCAATTTCCACATTAAACTAGAACAGCATCCTTAAAGGCATCCTATGCAAAATGCACTTTTTGATGTATGTTATACATACCTATGTCCCCCCGGTGTATCAGGGAACTCACAAAGTGTCAGAAAGTAAAACCCTCTCTCTTTTCCTCCGTACCCAAACGGGGGTACAACGGAGCTGATCCAGATTTTCTGCTGATATGCCGTAATATCTGAAATGTGGGCTGGCTTTACACCCAGGGCCCTATCAGAAACGTTGCTATAAGAATAAATGCAATGCCTGACGTGTTTTGGAAGTAATATGGTCTTTAATTACATTAGCAAGCATCGCTAACACTCAGAGCTAACGCAGTACTGGAGAGTATGTGTAAAAAAGCAGGAAATTAAAAAGGGAACTCACATTGTAGTAATCCCGCAAGAAAAGAAGCATTTGAGTTCCATACTTTTTCAGAAATAATCCTTGAATTGCTTTGGAACATGATATGGCGTTTAATCACATGATAGGAAATTATCGCATGATAGGAGATCTTTAAAGTCAGTAAGGGTGAATCAGTGCATCTGTTTTTAAATGTGTCAAAATAACTGCAAACCAAACCTTCTATTATTCTGTCCTTTTTTTATGTAGCGGTGTACCGAGGGCATGGGGCCAGGGACATTTTGGCAAGGGTTCAGACCGTGTGCTGCTGGATGAGGTACGATGCACAGGCAATGAGCTCACTCTGGAGCAGTGTCCAAAAAGTGCCTGGGGGGAACACAACTGTCAGCACTCTGAGGATGCAGGAGTGTCCTGCAACCCTCTTACAGGTAGAACACCACCTGACCCAGCATTAGCAGTCAATGCTATTCAAATATGTTCACATATAGAGGTATAAAAGCCAAACCAGGAGATTTGATGTTATTGGGGCAGAAGGGCTTGGATGTACTCTCTGGGGCTTGGATGTATGGGGCAATAGCCAACTCTGTTTTTCTCTTTCTCTTCAGATGGCTCTCTTAGGTTGGTTGGGGGCGCAACCAGCTATGAGGGACGTTTAGAAGTATTTTACCGTGGTCGGTGGGGGACAGTGTGTGATGACGGCTGGACAGACTCTAACACACAAGTAGTGTGCCGACAACTTGGTTACAGGTAATGTGAAGTAGTCATGTTGTCGTACACATGCATCAATCTCAGTACTATTAATAAGTTAGAATAACATCGTGTTTGTGTGTGCACATGTCTACCTTGCAGATTAGGTGAGACTCTCCTTTCCGAAGGATTAGACATCACTCCAGTCCCGCGCTTCGGGGTGGGGTCAGGTCCCATTCTCTTGGATGATGTGAGCTGCACAGGGAAAGAACCGAGCATATTAGTGTGCAACAGGAACGAGTGGCTCCGGCACGACTGCACACATCATGAAGATGTTAACATCGCTTGCAGCCCTGGTCGCAATGGAGAGAGTCTTCCAATGAGTAAGACATAATCTTATCTTACTGTAAGACTTAAAGGCTAAGATGGCATTGAATGGGTGAAAGAGGCTCAATGTTACTTTTACTATTTTGTTGGATACTGATACAAAGGACATGATGTATGTGCAGATTTAGTTTGTCACAATTCTTTGAAAGACAACGAGCTTGGCACTTTGCACAAAGAGCACACATACTCTTTTGTCAGTGGAAAAGGAAAGCGAATCATGAAAGCTTCTATGTCATTTCCTGCCACTTCATAAAACCTGATAATGGAAGTGCAAGCTGAAATCTGTTTCTAAGATCTGCAGTTAATTTGATCTCATCTTACTTAGAAGAGGAAAGCCAACCTGCTCCAAGAGAGGGATATAGGATGATGTAAGTCATGCTTACGTTTAAAGGCACAGCTGTTAGTTGGTGTGTCCTGCCTTATTAACTGGGCAGCTTGTAAAGTCGTCATGCTTAATGGATCTACTGCAAACCTTTACCTAAAGTAAATCACCCTGATGTAAAATTCTTCACTATTTTTAACTGCAAAATCATATTGGGCACCAGTGGGTTGATGTATTACCAGACACACATAACACTGAACTTCTTCCTCTTTATTAGAGGAGACAGAAGGGTTCAGTGGTTTTTGCTGAAAGGGGAAGAAAGGGTTGAATGGTAGGACCATTAATCAAGCTGTGTCTATAGCCTCCAGACAGCAATAAAGATGTAAACGCATAGCGCTGTATAGAACTACTAGTGGCTCAGATTTCACCTCATACTATATATAACTGTTTCATTCTCTGTCATCTGTCTTAATGTTGAATGTAATAGATATGAGTCTGGTGAATGTCACAGAGAGGATACATCATGTTTGTTTTAAGAGATGAAAAGTTGCAGTTAGGTAGCTTATGTTTATTGGCCAGAGCCTCAGAGACACTGTCACTTGACAATTACCACTGAATAATTGTGTTATTACTACAAATAATTTGTGTACCAAATCCTTCCTTCCCGCTCAACTAAAACAGGCACATTGGTTTATGTTGTTTTGGGAAAAGGAGAAAAAGCAGATAAGCCCGTCAAACAGTGTTTGTAGTTCTAAGATAGATGACAAAAATGACCATTTCCTCAACTGCTAACCCCAACAAACAAGTAAACATTCCCACATTTAACTCTCATTACCTTAATGACCCACTCCTATAACACCTACACGCACAGTGTTCAAAGGCGGCATATTATTCAACTCACTACAGCCACAGAGAACATTTTATGGCTAAATTGAAGACTGCTGAAGTTGTGTAATGAAAATGAAGTTTTGAGCTACAAAACAAAAACATCTTTATTTTCCATAGCATAAAATGACTTGGTCAGGGTGTAAACTGATCCTGAAAGGGTCCACACATGGAAAATACATTAGCATCCCATAAATGACATTAGTGTGTGTTTGTGTGTAAATGTCTAGGCATCTGTGGGCAGACCATGATGATAGATGATTTAAACTTAAATACCAGACTGATTTGATTAACACAAGCGAATAGCATTTGAGAGACAAATACAAGAGGGGGAGACTGTGAAAAAACAGAAAGGCAATGAAAATAAAGGATCTGTTCATAGAGTCAGATGTTTAAAAATTTCCCCTTCTGGACACACAAGTTGTTACGCATGCAGACAGGTGTTCAAGTTACTTCCTTTGTAGGGGACATGAGCACATGCCCCACTCAGTTTTGATAAGAAATGTGTGTAGTGTCAGTGTTATTTATAGAGTCAGGGGTTTTGGGGAACTTTAGAAATATTGTTTAGCAGGGCAAGTCTGTGTAGTGATTCTGAATTGTGCTTGTGTGTTCTTCAGGTATGCCGGTAAGACTAGTTGGAGGAGAGAGTCCTAGGGAAGGTCGGGTGGAGCTCTATCTGTCCGGGCAATGGGGGACCGTTTGTGATGACGGATGGACTGACCATGACGCTGAGGTGGTATGCCGGCAGATGGGATACAGGTATGCAGTGGCGGCCGGCCCATAGGGGCGCTTGGGGCGCCGCCCCCCCTCTTCCCACATGTTTGATTGTCATTCAAAATTTAAAATAAATAAGAAAATATATTTAAAAAAAATATATATTTTATATTTTTATTTTTAATGAACAAGGTAAATATTATATAGTTGGTATCGGTAAAATGTATAATCTACAATAAAATCTCGTTTAAAATGGTGTTACGATGTCTAAAGTTACTGATAAGTCACATGTTTCCTGCCTGGCCGCAGCGTGTCTCATTACCCTCTCTCGTCTGGGCGGTAAGAAAGAAGCCCTCAGCCAGAGCAGCAGCAGCCAACACATTGCTGACTGTTGCTATCTGTAAACTATGCCGCCAAAACATAATTTCAGTCAATCAGCGTCATCAGATCTGATGGTTACAGGGTGCCAATTTCAGCGCCCGATGCAGTCTGTGAGTTGTTTGGACTCGTATCCAGGTGACGCTACAGTAGTTGATGAGGATGGCTGCGTCTGCAGGTGGAGACTCCGGGTGCTAGTGGATCGCCGGAGCTGTAGATTAATGATCATTAATCATTAACCATGAGCTAATAGAATGCCATACTCAAACAAAACGTTTTTTTTATGCACTCAATTATGTAGGTTAATTTGGGAAGTGTAGAAATGACCATTGAGGTTTAAAGAGAGGAAAGCATTTCACAGCAGCATCCAACTATTATGTTCATTATGGATTAACTATCGATAATCTGTCAATTAGGAATTTTGCAAATACATTTTCAGAATTTTGCTGGAAAACTAAAATGATAAAAGTTCGTTGACAGTTCATTTTTAGTCATGGTCAGAATGTTGGAATACAGTTAACATTTTGAGAGGCTCAGTTGAGAGCTGTGGCATTGCAATGTGATCACTCTATACATTACACTCACTTACTGTAAGTGAAGCCAGACGGCCTACTCTGTTTGCAAAATCAATCTCCACTTCTCAGAATTGGCATCTGTCTTACACCTGCCCCCCCTTACTCTGTGTGCCGTTCATCCTTCCAACTCTTTCAACCCTTGACTGTTTTGAGTTAGCACCTCATCAAGCATGTCTGGAGTTTCCAACCACCCCTGCAATGGAAAAAGTTAAACTATATGCTTTAAATCATTACATTACTTATCTTATTCTTATATTACTATATCTATCACTATATTTCATGAATCCATCTTTACAAATGTTACGCTCAAGTTTCAGAGCACTTGTGCTGGTGTGCTGCCAGCTGCTTTTATTAGGGGTTTAAGCTGTGCTCTTTTGCAGAGCCAAGATACACATCCAATTAAAGGGCAGGCCAATTGTGCATGACACATTCTCGGTGACAGATATGTTGAGGCTAAGCTACCTCATCTCATCCTCTCTGTGTCCCATTATGCCTTCCCTCTGAGACACTGTCGCATTTTCCAAAACAATGGCAATGAGGTGGCAAGGGAAAACTGTACTGTAACAAACTGTCTTCAATTTATCTCTCATCACTGCTCAGCATGACGCTCATCCCTGAGCCACCCACTTTTCTGTGACACATTGCATGTAGATGAAAGCCACATCTGGAGTGCATAAGCATGAGAGAGAAATGAAGCGTGTTCGAGGCGTGTAAAAGTCATGTTAGGATTATCATTCTGTCTCACACAGGGTGTGGTGAAAGGTCATTACACACACAGCAGGTCCCCAAGGGTGAGAGGTTGCTCTGGGAGTGATAAAAGAAAGTATGCATTAATACACAGAGACTTTCACACAAATTATTTTCAAGTTCAACTGTCACATTAAAGAAGGACCAACATTTAACTGGAAAACACAAAGGAAAAAGTTTCCAGCATAATGCATACAAATATATTTGGGGGAAAAAATTCAGGGCCAAAATAGAGCGTACTAAAACATACCATTAACTTGGAAACTGATTTAAAGGCAAAAGGTTTGCTTTTTTGTAACCAATTATTTTGTATATCTGCAAATGTAAAAAAAGGCAAAGCTGAAAATGTATTTATGAAGCAAAAGTATATGTCATTTATACTAAGGTAATTTCAAAGTGCTTATACACTTACACTCAAAAATGGATTTAAAACAAAATCAAATCTAATCATAATTAGAAAATAAAGTAAAAAAACAACAATAATATATACATAACTAGAGGGCAACAGAATTGGGTTTTATTGTAAGCCTTTAAAATCACATTGTGAAGATGTTGCCATGTGACAAAAAAGGTTACAGAGGCTAATCTTTTCTTTCATCCTCCCTTGCGATATTTAGAACAGATCCAACAAAATGCAGCCAAGTAAATAAATACTATCCATTGAACATTTTAAAGATGCAAACACGAAATATAATATCTGAGAAAACTTTTGACTTCTCTTTTTAACTTGATCTTTTAATATCCGAAGCAGATTGTGTGGCATTTTTTGACTGATGCTGTGTTTCCAAAGAAACACACCAAGCAGGTTCAATGTCAGGATCTAGGCTCGGTTCCAAGTGAGTTGGAGGTGCGCCCTTTGCTTGCTAAATACCGCTCAGGGAGCTATTGGAGTCACAGACACAATTCTAGATGTCTCAATAAGAGACATGAGATTCCCTTTGGACAATTTGGGATACAAGACCTGCCACCTATCATACTCCTGGGACGCAACACAAGATCCTCCCTGTCGGTAATCTATCAGTCTTAATTAAAATCCCAGTTACAGCCTATACAGGCCTACATACACACCCACAACCTTAGGCCTCTTTGTGCTAGCTGTTTGACAATTAAAGTCAGAGGTGAGAAATTGATACAAATACTGTTATCAGATTGTAAAAGTGGTTTGACCCGGTGTGCGTCACTGCCAGAGAATGTCAGACCATAACATCTATACTAACATGTCATCACCGCCTATCTGATAATACACACGCACGCACACACACACACACACACACACACACACACACACACACACACACACACACACACACACACACACACACACACACACACACACACACACACACACACACACACACACACACACACACACACACACACACACACACACACACACACACACACACACACACACACACACACACACACACACACACACACACACACACACACACACACACACACACACACACACACACACACACACAATTCTGACATGGGCTGTTACTTATTTGGAAATGGTCCAAAGTGCTGCAATTCATCTTCTAACAAAAACAAAGTGCAGGGAGAGCATTACTGCAGTTTCATCTCTTTCCTTTGCCCACTGGTGAAGCCTACAATGTATTATATTTTATGTATTACTTTTCTGGGTGAAACCTGATTACATTGTTTGAATTGTTGAGTCCTTATAGGTCTCTCAGGTTGGCAAACCAGGGTCTAGTTCAGAGCTAAGTTTCAAATGATGGGAGGGCAAGCATTTGAAGTCAAAGCCCTACATTTTTGAGTTTGGAATAGTTTACTTCTTTCTCTTTTTTGAAAAGCTTCTCATGACGTTTATTTACTTTCTTCCTGTCTTTTTTGTATTTAATGCTCCTATTATGAAACTTAGTTTCTAACCTCAAGCCTACAGTAAATACGGAGTTTCAGTTTTCCAACTAGTATCATTTATTAAGCAATGCCAACTAAATCTGTGTGTGTTTTGTTTCCCTGCTATTTACCACAGTGGGGTGGCAAAGGCCCGTGTGATGGCGTACTTTGGGGAAGGGACAGGACCGATCCACGTGGACAATGTGAAGTGCAGCGGCGAGGAGCGTTCGTTGGCAGACTGCATCAAACAGCCACCCGGCACACACAACTGTCGCCATAGTGAGGACGCTGGGGTCATCTGTGACTATGGTGAATCTCAGCACAGCTACCAAGAGGTGAAAGGTCAGTACGGTTTGTTTTTTCCTTACATTAAATGAATGTGTTTAACAAACATTTCCATCATGTCAAATACACTGAACAACTAATGAGAAACAAATGGCTAAAGAGAAGTTAGGAGGGAAGATTCTGAGAGAACTTCTGTGGGTGTGTGTGTTTCCAGATGGTAAAATGGAGAGAGCAATGTTATTTCTTCACCCTGTCTGTCACCCATCAGGGCGACTCACACACTGCTATCCGTTACCGACACATATGCTATTACTTCAATTTTTCACATGCACATACTGGGGAAAGTCAAACCAATGCAGGAGAATGTTTTGTCTCTTCAGTATGATAAATTACCTCTTGCTTGTGAAAAATAGCTCAGTCTATGTTTGTATGTTTTAACACAAGATACACACAGACTATGAAAACGATCTCTCATTTATTTTATTTACTTTATCTTTCAGGTTCATATGTAGAAGTAAAATATTAATTTGAAGCAGTATTCTTTTTTGGATCAGTCTAAATATTTAAAAAAGCCAACATCTGAGCTAAAATGTATGGTTTAACAATCATCACCCTCCTACACTCTCTCACATATACACACTCAATGGTTCCTCTTTTGTCTCTGTCAGATCCTGTCAACTCAATCTGTGGTTTGCGGCTTATACACACTCGCCAGAAACGAATTATAGGAGGAGAAAACTCTCTGAGGTAAGCTGGAAAGGACAGGAGGGATTACTGAGAGTGCATAGAACGCCTGCCAAAGACATATAGAATAAGAATATTGGACACATGGAAAACCGCTGATCGATAGCTACATGCATATAATATATAATTGTGTGTACTTACAAACACAAACTATATGTGGGCAAAGCAAAATGTCAGTATTAAATGTATTTCATGTTTGTCATCTGCAACAATTGACTCTAAAGCAAAGCATGTGTGAATGATGTGTGGGCGTGTGGGTGTGTGTGTGAGTGTGAGTGTGTGTGTGTTGTGTGTGTATTGTGTATGAAGAAGAGATAAACATGCTGGGATAAACATAGAGAAAAGCAACATGTATGCATCTTTGTGTGTGAGTGTGTGTGTGGTCACATGTATGGGCGGATGTAAAACCAAATAACTTTGGTACTGAGTATTTACACACTGAGTATTTATTTGTGTTTTAGTGGGTACGCATGTTTAGAATACATCAGGCGTGTGTTTACACTAGAAGTTCACACTAAATGTATTCTGGCATTTATGCTTATGTTTAAAAAGAAATCCTATTTGTAAACGGTGCTTGTAATGTTCTGTATACTTTCTAAGGTTGCACGTGGATGGCATACCCAATATGAAAGTGTTTTAATTGTTGCAATGTTGGCTCTTCTTAAGGGTTTTTTCACTTCTTAAAAAAGTGTCTTAATGTGTTTTTGTGTGTGTGTGCGCTGTGTGTCTTTAGAGGGGGCTGGCCATGGCAGGCCGCGGTTCGGTTGCGAGGATCTCGTGGAGACGGGAGGTTGGTGTGTGGAGCGACTCTGATTGACAGCTGCTGGGTCCTCACATCAGCACACTGCTTCAAGAGGTCAAAAACACACACTGCCTATTCACTCATGTTTGTATGTGTCACAATTTGAAATGGACACGCTATGTTACATTTAAAAATATATATATATTGCAATGCAGAAGGTTCAGTATGAAGGCAAGGAAATAATGACTTACCTTTATATATCTGTTTACGTGCCTCTCAAAACACAGGCCAAGCATTTCCCCCCTCCCCCTTTTCCATGCACTCACAACACAGCGTTTCCACCCGTCAGTGTCAGTGATTGGTTGAGAGTCTTTATTCATTGTAATGTGGCTGTGCTTATGCATACATTTAACTCTGCCTTGAGCTCCAGCAGAACTACACAACTAATTGTCTGCTTCCCCTTGTATATTTAAGTCTGGCAGAAGCATGAGAACCTCAACAATGTGAGCATTGATAAGTAGTGCTTTAGTTGTGGTTGTGGTGCCGGGAGTCATCATTTTCACTTCATCTGGTCTAGTGGCCTCCACATGGTACCACCACCTTGAAATCAATCACCTTATGAATACAGCAGAGAAGGCGGAAGAAAAGAAAACAAATAGGAAAAGGAAATGAGTAGAACAAAAACAAATATAAAATAAAGTTGCGGGTTGTGAGAGCACCAACCCTAATGTCTGCATTTTATATTTATGCAGCACATGTATGGCTGTCAGACTCCATTTTTAAGAGTAATATATTTTGGTTGCATTATGAAGTATGAGTCTCAATAATTGGGTTTGAGGAAACCAGAACTCTTTACAGGGCTCTGCAGCTCGACCACTATAAATCCAGATTGTTCCACATTAAAGAGAGTCATGTGGTCATTCACTAAATCCTTTCCAATGCCATTTCTCCAGGCATCCCCAGGGCTTAATGGAGGGACGTCTACGCTGTGATCTGACTTGCACCTCTGCTTTGTTTAAATGACACACACAGGAAGCATACAGCTGAGCTTTATGCTGCAAATTTAGACCACTTGGGATGTTGCAATCAGGACTTCTCGGACTGATTAATACTAGCGGGCACGGTGAGAGAGCAGACCTCTGCCAAAGCTATATGCTATATCTCCTAATCTTAACAAATGTAAAACATTGTGCTTATCCTCCCTGTGTTTTGAATCTGTTACAACATTTAATGGCTATTCCTTGGCCTACGCTACACCCTTCACAAACTTTCTGGAAAATCAGGCCGGACATTTTTGTGATCCATTTTTACAATCACACAGACAGATCAAACAGAAAACATAACCTCCATGGCAGAAGCAATACTGACTCTAAGTCCTTTCTAACTTTGGTAAGTAATTTTATTGCACTACAGTGTAAGCACTACAGAAGCCATAATAGTTAGCCTTAAACATAACACCGTCAGATCGTTCTTCAATCAATCAATCAATCAATCAATCAATCAATCAATCAATCAATCAATCAATCAATCAATCAATGTTTATTTATATAGCCCAATATCACAAATGTTACATTTGTCTCAGTGGACTTCACAGTTTGTACAGAATATCAGTATATAATATAAGTTCTTGTGGTTGAGTGCCATAGTTTCCTTTGTGTAAGAGGGAATAATATATCTTTCCGGGACTTGAACTTGTGACCTTCCAGTTGCCAAGCCAAATCCCTATGGACTTTGCCACCACCGCCCTAATTATATTAAATGGAATATAATAATGTTTTGTAGCTTGTGGAATGAAATTGTCAGATTCAGACGGATGACACTCCTACAATAGTAACACCTTGCTGACTGCTGGAGATTGGCGCAACATAAGTACAACAACATGTACAGTTTCCTAGTGTAACAGTTAATGATTTACTATAGATTCTTATTGTGGCCCAAAGAAAACTCTAAGTGAACACCAACATAGAGCATACTGTATTAAAACACCACCGAATTTATATTTTATATTTGAGCTGTACGTAAGATTTGTTATCATAGACACTGTAAGGAAACAAACACGGTTAAATACAACACAATACCCCTGCTGCCTGATCACATATCAGTCTTTAGTACTCCAAGCTGTAAGCTTGGGCAATGACAGCTTTGTTTGCTGCAAGCAAGCCAGAGCACGTAGACCAAGATAGGAACTTCCGACTTAACAGTGTCACCTTTCTTACAGTAACCAACATAGGGTGGTAAATAAACAAACACACATGGCAACAAAGAAACACACCTATGCAGTCACACAATTAACATAAAATACATAATTAAGTTGGCATACACACTCCTGCTTGTTCTAATTTTGACACAAGCACCAATACTTTTATAATTACATGTTAATGTGCAACTACCAAGTGTAGCTAACATGATCATGTTTCCTTATCCCTCACACTACTATTACCGATTAGTGGCTTCATAAAAGAGTGACCTCAGGTCGGTGGTCACATGCTGTCAACATGATACATCTATTTATACCTTGAATCTGTAAAGCTAGGGGCTTGCCAAAAGTAACACAACTCCAGCAGATTTTTAACTGCTTTTAGCCACAACAACAATACTTGAAAAGTAACTGAGGTGTCACATTCAAACTCTTTTCTAATCCTGAGATGTTTCCTTTATGTTCGGTATGTACTGTACGTAGATGAGTAGTCAGCAGTGTATCCGCTTTTCCAGGAACGTCATGGCATTCCCAGGTCAGGAGATCTTTCCGGAAACACTCCACCAGTTGTAACTGGACACAGAGACTTGGCTCGATCGAAAGGCATCTTCCTTTACACCTCTCCACTTCCCTCTCTTCTCTCCCTGCCTCTCCTTTTCCCCTGACTTACCCTACTTTACCTTTATTTAAAAAAGGCCAAACAGCTCAATCAAGTAAACAGAAAGCATGGAAAATACTTCATTATGTCAACCTATGAGTCAGTTTAGCGCATAAACACAAAGACACAATGACTGATGTGTTGTTATTATTCTTCCCTTTTTCATTTCTTAAGTTGTCCAAAAAGCTTTCAACTCTTTCTTAGTCATGGTTACGGCAGAGACCAAGACAGACCATCAACATATCGAAAACGTTGCAGGAAGAATACAATGCCTCAAACATATGGGTTAAAATCTATTCTTCTATTAACTACAGTAGTGCTGCTGACTTTATTACTGTGTGAGCTCAGTGTAATGGCTTGTTCTTTTTCCAGATGTAGTTTAACTATTGATGATTTAACTCCAGCCAATGCTCGTTATTTATGTATCAGCAGTGGGATTGCTCATGCACACACATCCTCTTTCTTTAATGGTCCTTCTCGATCCTTTCCCTCTATTTCTCTCTGCAGATATGGAAACAGCACCAAGCAGTATAAAGTTAGAGTGGGCGACTACCACTCACTTGTGCCTGAGGAATACGAAGAAGAGTACGGTGTTGATCAAATTGTCATCCACCCAAGCTACCGGTCCCAAAGCAACGATTACGACCTTGCCTTGGTTCGTCTGTCACCTGGGGCAGTGGGCCAGATGCCGGGAGAGTGTGTGTCATTCAGCCGTCATGTTCTTCCCGCCTGTCTGCCCATGAAGAAAGAGAGAGTGCTCAAGCAAGCCAGCAACTGTCACATTACCGGCTGGGGGGATACAGGTGAGGGTGTGTGTGTGTGTGTGTGTGTGTGTGTGTGTGTGTGTGTGTGTGTGTGTGTGTGTGTGTGTGTGTGTGTGTGTGTGTGTGTGTGTGTGTGTGTGTGTGTGTGTGTGTGTGTGTGTGTGTGTGTGTGTGTGTGTGTGTGTGTGTGTGTGTGTGTGTGTGTGTGTGTGTGTGTGTGTGTGTGTGTGTGTGTGTGGCCTAGCATTACTATACTTGTGGGGACCTAAATCTGTTTACATAGTCACGTGTGGGGACTCGCCTCCCTTATGGGGACAAATTGGAGGTCCCCATAAGGGGAATCATTAATTTTAGGGTGAAGACTTGGTTAGGTTTAGGGTTATGGTTAGGGTAAGGTTAAGGTTAAGGGTTAGGGTTAGGCATGTGTTGGTTATGGTTAAGGTTAGGATAAGTCTCCAGAAAATGCATGTGAGTCAATTTAATGTAAGTGATGTATACATGGTGTGTGTGTGTGTGTGTGTGTGTGTGTGTGTGTGTGTGTGTGTGTGTGTGTGTGTGTGTGTGTGTGTGTGTGTGTGTGTGTGTGTGTGTGTGTGTGTGTGTGTGTGTGTGTGTGTGTGTGTGTGTGTGTGTGTGTGTGTGTGTGTGTGTGTGTGTGTGTGTGTGTGTGTGTGTGTGTGTGTGTGTGTGTGGTATAGTGTAGAGAGGAGGTGGGTGTGATGGCCCTGAGGTGCAAATCATTATTTTATTCTTGAATTTAAAATGTTGGAGGAACTGTTAATGGGAAGGTGTAGGAGCTTTAAGCTTTTAAATATGTAAAGATACGGGAAGTGAGAAAAGATGGGACTTTAAAAGATAGATCCAACCAGATCTAACCCATTTCCCTTTTTTTTAATCTCTAAAATGTTCATTTCAGGACTATATTTTATTAGTTTGTTTATTCCTCTTCCTTGAGCCAAGCTCTTGAAATGAATGCAAACAGAGTAAAAGGCTGCAGTTTTTTTTACAATCATCATCGCAAACAATCTGGTATATGCCTCACGAGAATTCCGTTTATTTAAAAAATATTGATCAGGTCAATTGGAATCTAGAAAATATTTGTAAAGGAGATCTGGGATCATAGAACATCATATCACACCACAACTATATGTGGTAGAGTTCGACTTGAACAGACAGGTAAAACATCCAGTGCTGTAACCACGGTATTTCTACCATATGTAAGTCATTTTGAAAGTCAGCTGCAAATGCATTTAAAGGAGAAGAGAATCCTTCACGAGTAATTGCACTTGTTTGAATTCACGCTCTGTATCTTTCAAAACACTTGACTGTATGCACCGCCACACATCTGTTAGTGATCTTTAAATTACATGCCAATGTCATTAATCATTGCAACTTAGTCACAAAGGGCAACAGAAGGTCTCCTAAACACTTATGCATAAACATGTACTCCCTTTTGAGATGGTGTCTTCTTTGACGATTGAATTCACAAGGGAGATTGTGTGTGTTTTTCTTTGTGTGAAAGAGTGTTTTTATTACTGAAGTGTGATGACAACATCAGTTATTTATAGTGTGATGCTGGCAATGCTTGTTTAACTTAAAGCACAATGTCTTCTTTGTTCAGCTGTTGCATTTGGCTAAGCCACTCATATACAGTATCACTCTCACACACACACACACACACACACACACGCACGCATGCACACACACACACACACACACACACACACACACACACACACACACACACACACACACACACACACACACACACACACACACACACACACACACACACACACACACACACACACACACACACACACACACACACACACACACACACACACACACACACACACACACACACACATACCTAGCATCCTAAGCCACCATGGATAGTTATTAACACTGTGTGGTCACAGAGAGAAGCAGCAGCAAAACCCAACACTGCACTTCGTTACCTTTGCATCAGTAGTCCCCTTTCAGTTTGTTTGTGCATTCCGACGTTCACGTGTAGAAAGCCATGGCAGGGTCCGGTCCTTGTCGTTACTGGTTGTTTGAGGTACTGGAAATATCTGGAAGGATAAAAGAGGTACAGGAGAAGAGGGCAGAATATTAGTAGAAGAAAATATTGTTGGATAGGTTCAACCTCTCAAAAAACACATTTGGCCAAAGGGATAAGTTCCATGCTGGAAGTTCAACAATATGACCGGAGACTGCATATTAATCAAAGGTAGCATATTGTGGGTTAAAACCTGCAACAGGCCAACATAAAACGGACACAGTCAGCATGCCAGGGGAATTACATTTCTTATTAATTTTAATTGGGATCCTTCATGAGATGAAAGAAAACAGCCTCTCGTAATACTCTGCCAGAAACCTTGAAATTGATTGATCTCTAAATTAGAGCTCGCTAATGCCTGAAAAAATGAGGGTGCCTTTGATAAGAAGGTCAAGTCAACCGGAGTCTGCTGCCCAATTGCAGGGCAAAGCAACAAAAACAAGCTATGCCCATGGACTTCATGTCCACACATGTCAAATCAATCAGAAATAGGAGTCTTATAGTAGTCTAGTAGTAGAGTCTCACACTGATGTTGTTATTCTAGCGTGTTAATTTCCAGCAGGTATGGTGGTTACCATGTTAGTTTAGTGTGTAATTAGTGCTACACACAAAGTACATCTGAGGTTGATTTGAATTTAATTGCAGGGATTTATTCATAACCAAAGTGTTAATATACATTATGATGGGATGAAGGTCACTGGGTAAACATTCAGGAGAATCAACATTTGTTCAATTAATGAACATGATTGTGGGTACCAAAATTGGATGGCAAACCCTGTAATAGTTTCCAGACTTTCTCTCAAAACCCAAACTGCCAACCTACTGGTCATGCTACAAGACCAAATAGATGAGCAGACTGACCAACATAACCACCCCATGCCACTATCATGGTTTAAACACTAACATTATGCTCACAAACACTTTAATTCTAAACTGTAATGCTTTGCCTTTTTTCTCAGGTCGCTCATACTCCAAGACCCTTCAGCAGGCCCCCATATCCTTACTGCCCCGTCGTCACTGCCAGCATCATTTCCACAGCGCCTTCACAAGCCGCATGCTCTGCGCCGGCAGCATCAAGTCGGAGAGGCGTGTGGACAGTTGCCGTGGTGACAGTGGAGGTCCGTTAGTGTGTGAGCGTCCAGGAGGGGGTTGGGTGGTTTACGGGGTCACGTCCTGGGGTCATGCTTGCCGGACACAACAGTCCCCTGGCGTCTACACCAAAGTGTCTGCCTTCAGCCCCTGGATACGCAAGGTGATTACACGTGATGACCAAAAAGAGAGAGGACGATAGAAGGACAATTATATATTGAGAAGAATCACACTTAAGACTTTCTTTGTCAGGTGACAACTGATACAACAATATAGTTCAGTCATGAATAACTGATGTCATGATGTTATCACCTGATAATCCGGGGATGTTAGTTACAACCTGACTTTCAAATTAAAAGCACAAGGCAACGCTGGACTTGCTATAAATTGGATAAACCATCCACTTTGAAACTTTTAAATATTTTTGGGAGAGAGAAGGGTTTTAAGCACTTATGTAACTGATTTAATATCATCTTGAGATGCAAGATTTTGAATTGTATTCAAATCTCAACCCAAGAGAATGCATCTATGTAACTTAAATATCTTGTTTCATGTGACATTGCATGCTAAACTTCTGTGCTTGCTTTTACAATGAAATTATTGTGTAACTTATGATATGTGAAACTTATGATATGTGATTAAAAATGTTGAAAAGGGACCACAGTTAAAAATACAACAACATCATACTGTTAACATGTACAGAATTAGCCACGCATTGTATGGACTTGAACACTTTCACAAAGAACCCCCTTAGGTACTTATTGCATATTATCTTGTGCTTTTGTGTTTAGCATTCTAGTCATATTGACATTTGCCAAACTGAAATATGTAATTCAACCTCATTTTATTATTGTTTTTTTCCTCTGTGCTCATTGTTTTGCTGTGTAAAAAGCATATTTCAGGTCTTAGTTATTTCTCAGGCATTTGCAGAGGAAGAAAGGGACTAAAGTGTTTCTGCGTCCAAGCACATTATAGCAAGTGTTGATTTGTCATATCCTCTTCTAATTCATGAGCTTTTGTTTTGGCGGGATAGTAAAGTGTTGTTGTTGTTGTTAAGAAGAGACAATCTGGTACACTTGAAAAACTACACTGCCATATTTTTAGGTGTAAACTGACTATGTGTTATGTTGTATTGTACTGTAACATTTCTTTATAAATACGATTTTGTAAAAAAACATTATGTTGACACACCGATGAAACATTAAGGCACATTGCTGATGGAACTGTAATGTATAATTAGCAGGTAACACTTTATAGTAACCATTGTTAATAAAGGGTTGATTGATATTAAGATTAACTTTAAATAAAGTTATAGATTTAAAATTAAATACATGAACTTGCAATTTAAATTATGATCAGATGTGAATGCAAGAATGTATTATCTTTCTCAAGTCAAACCTTTCAGTAACACTATCTCACTAAAATTGATCAAGAACATCAAGGATAACACCTTTTATCAAAGGTTTAATGTTCAAGTTCTTAAGTCTTATCTATTTTTTATTTACAAAAACAACTATATACACAAACTTTCACAATGACACACTTGGGTAAAAAACCTTTTGTGACTCTAAATATTTTTAGGGAGTTTTCGCACTTGATATCACACATTCTGTGATCCTCCCACATCTGAAAGAGCCCTTTTAGGTTTGTTTCTGACTGCAAACTGTCAAAGTGAGCACCACTGTGTCAGACAATGTGTATGCACACACACCCAGACACAGTGTGGCTGGTTAGTCACACTGTCTACATTACAGAAATGGCAGCCATTTTCTCAGTTGTCCTTATTTACAAGGCAAACATGTAATGTTGACTCAACACAACTTAAGAATTGGGACCAACTGCTACAGTGGGAGGCTGCATGAGATGTTGGCATGAAAAAAAATCACATTTATCATCTTCCCAGAATTTGTTATTGTTCCTCATGTTGTCATATGTCAACAATATGTTTTGCATCATTAATGTAACTTTTGACCAGTTATGTAATGGCATTGTTTCTTCTGACAAAACACTACAGTACATTTCCCATGCATTTAGTGAAAGCGTATTGTCTTTAAAAAGCGAAATACTTCCTCTTGCCACAACATTTATATCAGTACAGTATGTTACAGAACAGCACCGCCGTGTGGTTGACCCATTACATGAAACTGGTTCATAATTCTGTATGGATGGCCTTTGCAATTGCAATTGAATTTACTTTTACAGCAAGATACAATGATTCTATCCCCACATAGAACATTGTCCCCTGGACATTAACACTGTATCATCTATAGCATTTTCGAAACCAAAATACATAACTTGAGCCCACAATGATTCAAACGATTTTGAAAGGCATCATACAAATAATGTTGTTGTCATTACTCTCATATTTGGGGTTGATCCGATGTTTTGGCTCTACTTTTAGACAAGCTCGAAATGCATTAAGGACTTTATATCAGTGTAGTACCATTCCCCTTTTCCTCCTTATATATTTGGGATGAAGCATAGTGAAGTTACGAAACGCGTTATCAAAATAATGAGTCAACCAGGTGTGATGGTTTCACTCTGCTCAACTATTCCACGCTATTTTGCAAACATATTAGGAAGGAGGAAACTTCTTAATTTAACGAAAAAGCTCAGAAGGCACAATGTTCTGCAGGTGTAATGTGGAGGGGATAAATATATATACATATATATATACATTTTTCTGATCTTGTTTCACATCTGCTAAATGTTTTGCCTAAACTGACAGAACTTCTCTCAGCCAAAGCACAGTAGTCCTTAATTTGTAAGAGCACCCTCCTGTGGTCACTATCACACATTACAACACATTGGAACTCATTTTCTAAGGTTATTATTATGGAACATCTAACATCAAAACGTTTTGTTATTCCCCATCCACCAAAAAAAAGTGTGAATATCATATAGCGTAAAATAAATAATTAAAAAAACAATTGATAAACAATTAACATAATATACACATTAACTAAATACATTTTATGGTAGTTGAATTGAAGATTCTATTGAATTTCATAGTGGTTATTATGACAATTATTCAATTTAATTATTTTTGCTTTCTTGTGCTGGTTTTTTATGTTGATTATCTTTGTCAAAAAATGGTTTATGTCTGCTGATTACATTTCCAACATCGACGCTGCAGTTATATTGAAATTGTTCAAGGTACTGAATAAACATTGTGAATATACAATCAAAAAACCTGATGAATAGAGGAACCAGGGAGCATTGCCCTTTTTGCTATTCCCACTGAACCTCTAGCTCTCTGCACTAATGAGCTTAGATGTCACCAGAGGTGGTGCAGAACAGAAGGTCTCATTATTCACGGATCATTTATTTCTGCTCATATTAGTTTCCATTCCTTAAAATCTGGCAACACTTGGGAAAACCAGTTGGGAAAGATCTGAGAAAACTGCTAAAACATGAAAAAGAGTGATCTCGTGCGGATTACAATTGGCTGCTAGAAAAATCATCCTTAACCAGATGTGTTTGAAGATGGCTGGAATTTTTTTTACAGTTTTGGGATTTGGGTTACTTTTTTTATATCTCTATGTACAACACGAGTAATGTACTTATTTTATCATTGTATTTAAACTTGAATTATTTAAACTATAATCTTAAAAAAAGCCTTTTGGAACAACAGATCTAAATACTTAAAGAAAAAGATATTGCTGCAACAACCTACATCTTCATATGGCATTTTACCAGGCTGCAACTTCTGCTTTACAGTGACTGTAAAAACATTTCCTATTTCATATCCCTAAAACATTATGACTGTTTGCTGATATCCTATAAAGTACAATTTCTTTCAATTTTACCGTATCTGCAGACCACAGACTTAATATGTAAAAACAGAGTGCTTACTGGTATTACTCACCGCTTTGAACTCTAAAGGTCGAACCCTGCTGTCGATGAGCCATAACTGGATTATTTCAGCCCTCTAACAGAGTCAGTTATATCTCCTTACAAACACAATGGACTCCTGCAAGGATGCAGCTACTGTAGATACGGTTAGTGATTTATGGGAAGCTTTATTGTATACTTCAATTTTCATCCATATCTGGCAAAAAGGGTTCTTTGAGTTTAAAGTGTGTTGAAAGTGCCTTGGATCTTTTCAAATATAGACCATATGTTCACTATCTGACATTCACATGCTGTGTGTTGTCCTTTACTTCTGCCATGGATGTTTCAATTGATTTCTCCCAGAGTACAGTCTTACATTTTTTCCTTTCGTGACTACATGGCTAAACTTTAGCTGCCGCTTTGGTAATGTAAAATCTTCTCTGTCACATTCAGGGTTTATTGCAAATGTTCTTCATTTTATGATCAGAGACTTTAACAAAACATTGCTCAACAAATACAATCTCTCCTTACAACCCTTGCTGCAGCATACCACACCCTCTGATATGTGATTACCATGTTGTCCATTGAAGTATGGGTTCACATTTCAAGTATGTCTGAGAAGAAAAACCAGGTGTGTTATGTGTTATATTGTTTAAAACATTAATGGTTACTGTGTTAAAACCAAAGACAGGAACAATTTGTCAAACAGCAAACTGTCATCCATGCCATTTTCGCTTACCTTAAAAGGTCAAAGAGGCTCCTGTCAACCATTTATGCCACATCATTTGTGAATGAATGTTAGTATGATGGTGTGTCCCTGTACAATATGGGTTATCCGTGTTGTGTACTTGGTCACAAAAGACACATATTATGCACTCAGTAATATTGATTTCTTTAATTTTGGTTTGTGTGTTTGACATTTAGAGGTTTTTTGCATTCAGATTGAAGCTCAACAACGTAGGCCACTGGTTTTTTAAAAGGAAAGAAAAAGAAGGTTGAAACTTAAATGAGACACTTATAAAACAAAGACTGCCTGCTGTTACAGTAGCTACTTAAAGAGTCTTGGAATTAAGTGTCATATCCATTAGGCTCATTTTGCTCAGTTTACTTCCCACAAACTCATGTCCCCTCAGTCTTCAGCGCTGAAGTCATCAGTGCTCATGCTCTGCTAAATGGACACAGCGTTCTTCTGCATGGCTTGTCAAAGGAAAATAATGAGTGGGCAATGCATCTTGCTTCAATGACTAATTTCTAGTCCACACTTTCCAGTGAAAGCCTCAAGTGACATCTCTAAGGGTGAACAAGGCTACCAGATCTACCAGAAACTAGCTTCACTTAAAACAACTTTTTACAAATTGATAAGAACCTGTCATGGAAAGTAACAGCCAGTCACCCACCCTGAGTCTATGCACTTATCCTCCCTGCTTATACACTCTTATTGTGACAAAACAACACTATAAAAAATATTTAAACAAAACCACAAAGGCTGCGTTTCTTTTGTCTTGAAAATACATGGAACGGAACATAGTGCAAAGTCATCTCTATGGGAACCACGCACAGCTGACCCGCGCTGTCCTGGCATCATAAATTAAAGGTGAAAATAAAATAAAAAGTGATAACCATCAAAGTCACTGCAGGTCTGCACGAGAGTTCACAAAAGTTCTGAACAGCGTGTGACCTTCAAAGATTGCTCTTCATCTTCCTAATGTGGCTCTTCCTTTTAGTCCCGCTTTCTTTAGAGCCGTCAGAGTCTTCTGAAACTCTGATTCCTCCATCCATTCTTTCAAGAGTTCAGTTTCAGAGCGCCAACATTTGTTTGCGCTTTCATGCCTTCGGCTCCTTCCAGCAGTGTCCTAGCTCCGAGGTGGAACAAGGCATCTTGTCCTTGCCATCACCTCAGGGTTCACTAAAAGGCCACAGACAGTGCATCTGAAGGTCAGGTGCTCCTGGTCACTTCCTGGTCTTGGACCTCTTGACCTTTAACCCTGGTTAATGGATGCCAAGGTTATCTAACCTTCAGAAATAGGTAAAAAGATGGAGGGGGTGGAGAATAAAAAACAGAGAAAAAGGACAAAGATAAGAAAAAGTAATTTAATACAATTCCTTCGCCTATTGATTCAAATGCCAACCATGAAAAAGGGAAAGAAAACAGGCTCTGATTGCTGTGAATTGGCTGGAAAACCTAAGCAGCCTTGTCATGTGGCTCCCTCTGATTCATAAACAGTGACAAACAGTTGCACAAACAAATCCGCAGACAAAGAAAACATTGTTGAGCACTGCAGTAGAAAGAGGGCTCTGCAGAGATCAAGGTGAGACGACTGTCGGCAGCAGCAATTACACCAGGAAGCTTCACAGCCACATGCTTAGAATAACCTGACTGGATTATGAAGTAATTACCGTACTCAAAAATATGTCTTGCTTTGCTTACATGTTAGTGATATTTGTATTTTCTTTGTATTTTGAATCCTCCCATCATGTCCTACATATTTTGCTGTTGCTGTGTCTAACTAAGGGCAATGACATATATTTCATCGTACCAATTAAATCCAAATCAATGACTGTGATGGGGTTGAATCCTCAAGCGTCTTTGAGCACTTGATAAAGCGCTAGATGAATACAATGTATTATTATTATTATTATTTTGTTTCTAGCACTGTCTAAAAGATAGATTAGGCTTAGATCTAAGTGTCAGACTTCCTATAGATGTTGTAGTTCGTCCATGGCTTATCGCTTTTGTTGTTGACTATCTTGAGTAAATCAAATTTGCAACTAATTATGTGTGAATTAAGACTTTTTTTCAACAGTTACAAATACCTTTTACTGGATATTTACGGCAGTAGCTTATATAATTACTTTATTACTTATTTTCTGCCAAGAATAAGTTCTTCTTATACAACATAATGATGCTGTGTTTTGCTCATTGGCCTACACTACACACCAGCCTGAAATATCTGATTAAAACACACTTGCAAAGTCCTGATGAGTGTTTGAGATTAACATGCTTAAAGAAAAGTTGTATATTTTATTTGTAACTGTAACACTGATTGTTGGCTAATTAGTCACAAACAAATGTAAAACCACATTTTCTTGGCTTTAAGAGCTTTTTTAAAAAAAAGTATTTGCTGACGTAAGACCATTTAAAAATGATAACTTCATTAGATAAATGTCGCAAATGTTGTGGCTGCTGACCTTCTGCAACTCTTCTCTTAGCCAGGAGGGAAGGGGCTGTCCGAGGCGATGCAGCAGCTTTGACAGCTCCACGTTGTGTTCCCTGTAGTACCGGGAGAGATATGCGTGTGCCTGAAGAGAGTAGAGTAAGGCCACAGAGAACAAAATACATAAGAAGATGAGCAGACATTGATGGTGAATAAGAGAAATGGAGTGAGAGAAAAAAATGTCAAGATACGATTAGTGGTAAATGAGGAAGACAGAAGGTAGAGTAAGACATGTGGAAATAGACAAGAAATTGGGAGAGTCATTAGCAAGGAGGAAAAAAAGTAAGAATAGAAAAAAAGGGTTGGAAAGAGGGATATATAGAGGATCAATTTAATTAGGGGGCAAGCAAGAAATTGAGAGAGATTAATGAGGTGCCACCATCTTTAGATTTGTTTATTTCTCCCCAATAGGACTTTAGGACCACTAAGTGCCGACTGGTAGGGCTAGGGAAAGAGAGGTTAGAGAAAGAGGGAGAAATATACATGAAGGATGTATGAGATCCATTATCTCCCCCCTCCTCTGTAAATCAGTTAACTTCCTCTCTCTTGCCTCTTTTCCCTGGTGTTCTCTTTATTTTGATTTCCTCCTCATCTGTCCTTTCCTATTTCCCCCTGGTGGAAACTCAAATACAGTTTAATTACAGGTGACACTAAGGCGCAACCATGAGCCATGTGTGAGCACATGAGGGAAGACAAATTGCATCTATGTGTAGTCTTCATGTGAGAGCAAATGTGTGATTCATTGTCGGGCAGGTCTGGTCTCTCCTCTGTGGAATCAGAGGCCAGCACAAAGATTTATGGATTGGATTTTCTCCTTCTACCTTTCTCTTTCTATCCTAATCCCCCCCCCCCATCTCACGGGTGTTGTGTCACTATTGAGTCCTCATAATTAGGTTGTAACTTTCTGCCTAGATCTGATTGGCTGACAGTTTCCACCCCAACGCCGAGCCCGGTGGGAAATGTTGCCACAGCAATGAAGGGGACTGTGTATCACTGTCAGTCAGGCTGCTGCTTTTTCAGTTTTATTAGACTCTTTTTCTTACTTTTCATTCAATGCATATACCTGTTTGCCACACTGTGCAGCAAACTTCTCAAATGAAAATGTAAACATTTACCTCTGGCTCCATAGGAGGGTACTTTCTCCCTTTGCTCTTTCCCAAACACTTTGTCTTTCCTCCCTCAAGGAGCTGGCACCAAAAGCCCTTCTGAGGGTCAAATCTGAGAGAAGAGAAAAGGAGAGAAAGAAGATCATTCTTAATACAAATGTAAAAGAGAAGTCAGTTCAGTCCGGATATGGAGTAGTGTCTCTTCTTTTAAGAAAGTAAGCTCACCTTGGACTAGACATAAATGCCACTAAGCATTCAACACTGTCTCTTACTCTCCTGCTATCGGTGTCTCTCTAACTGCCACACTGTCTCGTTTCATCTCTGTCTCTATCAGCCTCCATCTCCATGTCGCTTCTCTTCATAGCGCAGCCTCTTTCTAGATATAAACTATTCTCCATCGCACTCTCCCTCTCAATGCAGACTCACAATAATCAATTATACTTAATAATCAAATTAAGTATAATTTGTTGGTTAGTTAATGCAGTAATACACTGGTTATTACTGTATTATGTATATATAGCATCGGGGCAGCAGAGACACTCCTTTTATCATTTGTGTTTTACTTTTTGTTTTCGTTTGTATACATATCATCTTAATTAGTTTTGATGTATTGCTTTCAATGTAATGCTTATGTACTCCATTTTAAACATTCTAACTATAATATATACAGTATGTTGTTCTATATGTTCTATTCTTTCTTTAAATAACCAGATAAAGATAAAGACATCACAACTTTACATTCTTGAAGAGCAGAAATTCAAACATATGGCTCCCAAAGAGAGATAATAGCATTGAGATAACAGATAACATAAAATCACTGAGGTATGTGTCCCTGCTTAGATGGTTCCTTCTTTCATTACTGAAATGTATATAAATGTTAGGCAGGAAGATATTAATACATTTGATCGATGTATAATATTTTCCTCTTGGCTCTATGACCATCCCTTGTGAAGCCAAATTGCCTCTCCTATTAGCAGAGTGTGAAGGCTCCCAGCAGCATGTCATGTGACAACCTGTCACCTGGAGACGAAATGGTAGGTGACTTTCACGGCAAAGTATTCTGGTAAAAACATGTGCTTGATGTCCCATGTATATGCATGAATACATATGCATCTATTTCAAATACTGTATGTATTTTCTGTATGTTCATATACAGAATATAAGTATTTAAGTTGTGTTTTCATGTGTACAGCTCTTGTGGGTATATCTGCATGTGTACAGATTTTTTTTATCCATCTTAATCTACTGTATGCATAATGTTGATTTCTTAGTAATTGTGCATGCATGTATACATCCATACACCTTGCTTTTGCAGTATAGTACAAATCATTTCTAAAGAGGTAAACATACCGCATTGTTAACTGCTATCTGGCAGTGAGAGTATGAGGGCTAATGTGGTTGTGACTGAAAAATGCAAATATTTGTCTTTATCTGCATGCATCAGTAGGTGAATAAAAGGGAAACAAGACTTAAGTGCTTTTCCTTCAGTTTCCCTCTGACAGAACAGGAGGAGGAAAGGAGAGGGGGATTAAATAAATAGGCTGCAGTGTTGAGGAGCTGTCAGAGCGCTGCCATGTCACAAGAATGAGAAAAGAAAGATTAGGCTTTTGTGTTACTGCGTCTCCACACGCACGCACACGCACGCACGCACACACACACACGCACACACACACACACACACACACACACACACACACACACACACACACACACACACACACACACACACACACACACACACACACACACACACACACACACACACACACACACACACACACACACACACACACACACACACACACACACACACACACACACACACACACACACACACACACACACACACACACACACACACACACACACACTTATTCTGTCAAAATGCATCTCTTTACAATTGATATGCATGCATGTGAGCTTGGGATTCAGAACAGAGGGACTCTCTGTCCCAATTTGAGCTACACATTTGAGATGTCCCTGTCTGGAGATTGGAGGGTTTGTGGGCCTTCTGATGAGAGGTTCTTGAGGTAAATACACTGTTTACCACTCCTCCCAAACTTGAAGGTCATATTCTCTATTGGAGAATGAGTTGAAACAGAGCATCAGGGGGCCAAAGCTAAAATATGCTTACCTCCGCTCGAGTTATCACTTCCAATATATTACACATATTAAAGCCTGAATACATTGGTCTACATGTTGTTCTCTGAGGGGGACATGACACTGACACCTTTGTTTCAAACACCATGCATGCAGCCTTTTTGAGTCCTGGTGTAATGTGAAAAGCTTTCTAATGATTAAATACACATGTGATTTGGCTTTTGCTATATTTGAATAGAAATATACTTAAGTAAACAAAGCACTAAGTGAGGAAGAAAATACTCAGGGAGAGTCAGAGATTGAGCTGCCAGGAGATCGATTTTTTCTTTCTAATATTGATCAAAGAAGAAAGAATTTGAAAAGAAAGATAATTATTTATTTATTGTAAAAATAAAATACACTTTTATTTTCATCTACAAGGGACATATTATGAAACATACAAAAAACACTAATGATTGCTTATTTTCAAAAATATATTTCCTCTTCCAGGTCTCAGGATGTTATTATATCTGTGTTTCAGAATATACACATGATGCTATTAACAACTATTGGGAATGTGCCTCAGGTGATCAATGGTCAATGCAGTTGATCTTTTGTGACTACAGCTACGTGAGAATGTATTTGCCTTTTTTATCTGAAAGACTGCAAAGATATGTTTAAACTGTAGACGTAGTTGCATTACTTATTAATCTTGGTTACTCGCATTAGTTCTTTGCTGCTTTAATTCTTTCTGATTGGCATTGAGCAGTGCGCCAACATTTCCATCCTTGTTTTTATTCAGACAGCTGTGACACAGACAGACAGGCACTGTAAGTGAGACATTCAACGCTCTGTTGGGATCTGATCCCGGGCCAGCAGCATAGGATGCTGACGCTGACAAAAGAATAGGTATACAACTTTATTGCTAAAACATATTCATGTTTTCAATATGTAATACAATTATTATTTATGAACTCCAGATTTGTACAAGCAATGTAATCAGTTATTATTTTGAATAGATTAGAAAGTATGCCTGAAATATGAGTGGCAGGAGATTAAGTGTTGAACATTGATCACCACCAATTTGAGTAATTAAAGCTTATCAAGTCATTCCTCAGGTTAAGCCTTTCACAAAAATACCTGCCACATTTAGGCTGCATCTACATGGAGACGAAACGGAGAACGAACCGAATTCGATATCAAAAAAGTCTTCCATCCACACGGTATCGGCTCAATAAACGTGTCCGTCCACACAAGACCGCTCGACCCGCTGGAGATGCTGTAGTACATATGCCAGGCCAGTAAGTGGCGCTGTACTTCCGCCACAAAATACACCAAAAGCAGCGAAGAAGACCCCCGAGCATGGTTGCCATGGTTGCCTGGTTGCCCTTCTGTTTATTCTCGGTGGTGGATTTAGAAACATGCAGTTCATGCCTCCCCGAGGCGAGCGTGTGCGGAGAGTCGGAGTCGAGTCGGAGTCCAAGTCCGAGTCACCCAAGGAGTGTCCGAGTCATCATTACCTGTGATCGAGTCCGAGTCCAAGTCCGAGTCACCCAAGGAGTGTCCGAGTCATCATTACCTGTGATCGAGTCCGAGTCCATGTCTGAGTCACCCAAGAAGAGTCCAAGTCAAGTCCGAGTCACAAGTCTTCATGTATTCATCTTAGTGGATATATGTGTTGAAATGTAGCTGCTCCTCTACATTGCTTTTATCCTGTCATGTTATACTAATTTGTCTATTGAACTGCTGTGAAGCGAGTTTGGCTACAATTCTTGTATAAAAGGTGCTATACAAATATAAAGCTTATTACTAATATTAATATTATTATTTGTATTATTGTAAATTACCTTTAATATGTCTAACTATATTTAAAATGAGTTACCTTTTAGAGAAGTGATTATATTTGTATGCCAATATTTTTCTTATGGTAACATTTTTGTTTTGCACTTTCATTTTGATAGTAATAAGATCGGGACTCTTATTTTTGAAGGAACTTTTACCGGAAGTCAATGGAAAACGGAGCAGTGTAAACACACATGTATAATGACGGATAGATGACGAAGAAATTAACATACTAAATAGTTGCATTCGGTTTTTAGCACCTGGCTGATAAGGGCATATGTTCTTACGTTGGTAATGATTGTATCCAAGCAAGGGTGTGCAATAAACAGATACCCTGGCCGTTTCTCAATGTCGAGTAAAGCTGCTCCAGAGCCACTAGGCTTGTTTGAGATGAGCGAGACCGACGCAGACCTGCGCAATTGCGACCACCGTCTTGCTAGTGCGTTGCATGATGGTTAGTCATTTTGTCCGACATGCTCTGGAGGCTCGACTGCATGAGACGTTGAAATCTCGTGGGACAAAGACGCCCGCAGCCTTGAGAGCGAGGCGGAGCAGTTTCTCTCCACGAGCTGCGGAAGCGAAATGCTTGATGGGAAACGACTCGCTGGTATCTCGAGCTGAGCGCTCATTGGTGGTTTTTACCCCGTGCTGCTTATGAAACTGGCTCCGCAAAAGTGTGTTGTTGTTTTGTGTCAGTTTCACGTCGCCACTTCCATTCACAATTTTCATCATTGTTCCACAATGTTTATCATCATTCATAAATGAATATCTATATATTTTATACTATACTTGCACTGCTTACCGTTTTCATACTTAACTTTATATATCTTAGCATATTCATACACACTGTTAATACTGTTCATACTGCTCATATAGGCTACTTTGTATATCTAGTGTATTCATACCCCTCACTGTTTATTCATCATTCAATTAATTCTATATTTTATTCTGTAGATTGTGTACATTACTTTTCACTTTATTGCTTTTTTCACTCCTGGTTGGAAGCTAAACTGCATTTCGTTGTCTCAGTACCTGTAATATGTGCAATAACAATAAAGTTGAATCTAATCTTGAGCAGGAACACATTTATTTACTTAGTACATATCTGACATTAACGATTAAACACATTTGTGCATTCTTTCTAAATGCAAACCGAGTCAAGCTGACTCCGAGAGAGACACCTCTGGAGACACCTCTGGAGATCAGAAGAGAGAAACTTGCTCTGTCATACTGGGTCAGGCTACAAGGAAGTGGAGAGGAAAATATCACAAACAGAATACTACAGGATTGCTGGGAATATACAAAGTTCCAGGGGCGTGGGTTTGGCTGGACAAGTAAGGAGAGAACGAGGGCATGTGCAGTGGAGACCATAAAGTTTCCCAAAGCAAGCCCATTTAGCAGTGTTCCCCCTGTTAGCCTCTTCCACAATTCTTTGTTTTCTGAGGCTAGGAAGGATTCTTATTTATTTGATTCTTTTATTATTGTACTCCCATTGTGTTATTTAATATTGTAGTTATTGCCTGTACAGCACTTTGGTCAACTGAAGGTTGTTTTAAATGTGCTATATAAATAAATAAAGATTGAGCAAGTGACTCGGAAGACATGTGCTACCAAGCAAGCGTCCTCAACATTGAGAAACACCCACTGTCTGTTGTGGTTTTCAAACACCACCTGGCACCAAAAACTGGCAAAGAAGAGGTGTCTCAGTTTAAGTCCCCACTGTTCACCAGTAGATGGCAGGATTCACACAAATGTGGGTTTGGATTGTTAGAACTTTAATATCTAATCATTCCTATGATGCATTCCAGGTTAAAGGTGCGCCTACCCCAGGAGCCCTGAGGTGGAACAGGCTGGTGAGAGAAAGGAATAGAGACTTACGTAAGAGCCTGGGAGTAGTTGAAGTGAGGAGTGACTCCCAGGAACTTCTGGACTTCATCCATCACTGCTGCAGGGTCAGTTCTCAGCTGATGGCCATCTATGATCATGACCTAAACACAGATACATTCATACTATAACAATGGGTACTATTTACAAGCTAGTAAGGTAGTAACAACTAACTTTGGTACTGAACAAAGGTAATGGCATGGTGGCAGCTTATTTGTGTAACAACATCTACAATTCCTACAGGTAAAGCAGTAGTAAGTGTAACATTGTGTAACACCCATCTAAATTCATTGAAATCTAATAATATTGTTAGCCATTCCTTCAGTTACATTTGTAATAATCAATACACTATATAGAAGGAAAAAAAAGATCCCTTTCATTCACTTTCTTCCAAATATAATAACCATCTTTAACATACACATTTAGAATAACAAAAAGTGCATGTGTGCCTGTGCCTGTGCATACCTGGTTAGCAGGGTAGTAAGTGAGCCACCTGTCTAGGTGAGAGGAGTACAGACCGGGGAGGAGACAGCGGTTCTGCAGGGAGCGGAGCTCGGCCGGGGCTCCCTGTCTTGCACTAATGACATCATAGAAGGTGAAGTGCAGGGCTGCATGGTCCTCATGAGCTCTTTGATGCTAGGAACGTAAGCAGATTCAGCCAAATATGCTTAAAAAAATGCCCTCTTATTGTACAATTGATCTCATTCCTCCTCTTAAACTAGCATATTTTAAACCTGGAAGAAGACACCATCTTTGTTGTTAATGACATAACATTTGAGCAGGTATGCTGTTGAAATGCATGTCTTATTAATCAAAAGGACTTAAGCAAGAGATTTCAGGTTCCTGTGAAATGTTTCGCACTGAGACGTTTAATACAAATCATGTTCATTAACTCCAGACTCACAGCTTCAACTCCAAACTTAATTAAAATCAATACAGAGATAAAGCAGGTCATATAATGAAGCAGGGAGCTTATGAGAGTAAAAAAAATCAACATTTATCAATCAAATATCAAATACATTGTGTGTGTTTCTGTACATACCTGATACCAGCTGTAGGCCCTGTCGGAGGGGTTGATAAGCAGGGTGATGATCTTGGCCTTGGGCAGCAGGGCAGCGGCTCGCCGGGGGGACTCCTCTGAGGGGAAGTAGTTAGCACTCTTCTCAAACAGGAAGTCAGTGCTAACATTAGAGGGCACGGGGAAAAACTCCATGTACCTGAGGCAAAAGACAAACAGAACATTGAAAGGAAATGCTACATAAACACACTTGTGATACACAGCTCATACAGAAGACAGCATTACACGTCCTTTTTAAAGTCAGATACAGTCACAGAAGAATGGCCTTAAACTGTGCATAGACAACAAGCCTAAAATTGAATTGATAACATATTTTCAATGTGTTTAATGACACAATTTAAGAGTTAAAGCTTTTCTGGATGACTTTGGAGATTGCACCAGCTGTGTCTCTGTCAGCTAAGTAACACATTTATGGGTCAATTTAGGCAGCCATATGTCTGCAGGCTTAAAATATCACTGTGAAGATGTTTTTGAACTGTTTAGATCTGCTTAATGTATCATTGAAATCTGCAAGACACATTCAAGTCTATACAACAACCTTGCAAAAATGAAAAGTGGATGTCGAAAATGTCCCTGTTCACCTTAGGTTTCACCAATTAAAAGGAACAGAGTGCATGAAAGATAGGTGTGTGTGTCTGCGCTCTCACCAGTCAATTCCTTTGTGGTAGTTATTGGTGTTGAAGAACTGGACCTCCTCATAAGTCTTTGGACTGGGAAAGTTACTGGAGATGGAGGGATGCATGAGTAGGAAGAGATAAAGTGCTGTCGTTCCTGGAAGAAAGGGCATAATTCATAACTGGCTCGTTAATTCAACTCAGTAGAGAGAAGTCTGTGTGTGTGCGTCAGTATGTGTGAGAGCTGTCATCCACTGATCCATATTGGATGATTTCTTTCCTCGGCGATTGATATCTTGCTGATAATGCTGTGTGTGTGTGTGTGTGTGTGTGTGTGTGTGTGTGTGTGTGTGTGTGTGTGTGTGATGATGATCACAGGCCTCCCCATCAAATCTTTCAAAAGCGTTTGACACCAATAAGCACTGGGGCTCTGGTCGTGCCCTCTGTCTCACCCTCAGCAGTCCTCTTTTCACCCTGTCCCCCTAACACTACTCCTATGCATTGTATTACATCCCCCTCACCCTGTTTCCTACTTGCTCCAATATCTCTTTCATTGTGAGGCACACACCGCAATAAAACGAGAACTAACCGTAGTTGTTGTAAGAGTGCTGACGTTGCTGTCGTGACCCCTCCTCCCATTTAGTAAACCATCATCTGGTAATTAGCAGCATTGTAGGACCTCCTCACCTCCCACATCAAACACCGGCAATTAGAATTCATGAGATAACATGAAGGCTGCTCTGGATCCAAGTAGCGTAAATAGATTAGAGATCTCCTTTTTGTGTCTCTTTCAAAGAAAGAAAGCCATACAAGGAGAGGTTTGTGGCTCAGCACTGTATCTCTGTGCATCTAAAGTAGATAGTGGGTGGAAGAAAGGAGGTAAGAGCCTCCTCCTTTGTCTCCCTTTGGCAGGGCCAAGGGAGCTGTGGGGATTAGATGAACAGGCTCTGATGTTGATGATCTCGACACCTGGGCACACAGAAGCGGTGTCTCTGTTGTGTGTAGCTCACCTGTTTTCTGTGGCCCTATGACCATGAACTTGGGTAACCTGTCACAGGTTTTCTCTTTAGACCAGATGTCTTTATGTCGTTTGTCATCACAAGGGTTCTTAAGATGCAAAGACAAAGGAATAGAGGTTAGACTCATAGTGTAGGCTGCATATAGAGATCAAGTATAAACATGGCAATTATTATTAATATACGGGAAGCTGTGGCTCAGTGGTTAGTGTGCTGGACTTCAAATCAGGGGATAGCAAGTTTGAGTCCCACTGCAGTCAGCATGTCGTTGTGTCCCTGGGCAAGACACTTCACCCCAAATTGCTCCTGTGGGGATTGTCCACAGTACTGAATGTATGTAAGTCGCTTTTGATAAAAGCATCTAACAAGTGACATGTAATATACAGTATTTACTACATAGAATGACTGATTTATATTATTGTTTCACTTACTTACAAAAAGCAATTTAATCTTGAATTCTTTCTTTTTCAGGCGTGTGAGACAAAGTTAGCACGGTGTAGAATGAATTCTCAATAAACCATCATAAATGTGACTATGACATTTGGGCAATATATCAATATACACTTTGCAATTGTGTATGATGATATGTTCATGATATATTCTATGGAAAGATAAAACGAAATAATATAGCATTTTTTCTTTTCTTTTTACAAAAGAAAACAGGACTCACTTTCCACATCAAACAGCTTTTACAACCTGTGTTATTCCTGAACATCATTGAATCCACATAATAACACTGAATTGTGCATACAAAAAATGTACAGGCAAGTGCAGAAACACACAAGCCAGTACATGTGTTCAAATATTCAAGCAAGCACACCTGCCAGAGTGGATTCCTTTGATCCGGAAAAAGCTGGAAGTACTTGTGTGCAAGCTGCAGCGGTGGGAGTGTGTGGAGTTTCAGGTTGGTCCAGGATCGAATGAAGGAAGCCAGGTGGACAAACGTGTAGAGACCCAGCCGATCATTGCCATAGTTGGACAGATGCGTCATGAATATACTGATCTAGGGTGGAAAACAGAGACAGAGTAGTGTTATAGAGAGGAAAGGAGAAATAAATGGAGAGAAGGAAATCATAAACTGTTGTGTGCAAAATTGTGATAAAGTCAAAATATCATTTCCCAAGTTTGCTATTAAAAAAAGGGAGCGCGGTAAATCTAATTACTGTTGTTGTGACTGCAGTGGAAAGCTGAGATTATTTCTCAGTGTGTGATGGTTTTAAAGTCACTAACAGAGCAGCAGTCAACATTTGCTACCACTTTTCAAAGAGTCACACTCACTTTTTGTGATGCATGACTATAATAACTTTTGGCGCAATACAGTTTCAAGTATAAAGAGAAAAACAGATAAAGAAAAGCTGATGTATTTACCACTGACAGATAAAGCTGAGGAGGCAGCTCAATACTCCTCATAGCCACCGGGCGATGGGAGAGATGCAGCTACACACGGGGAAAGTGTTTCCGTGTGTGTTGGTGTGTGTTCATGATAGTTAATGTGTGTGAGGGAGAAGGAGAGACTCAGAGGGAGTGAAGGAGCGATAGTGTGTTGGTCCAGGCTATATGTCCACGCCTCAGTGCTTTTATAGGCTGATTAAAGAGACAAGCTAAGATAGCTGCCACACACACACACACACACACACACACACACACACACACACACACACACACACACACACACACACACACACACACACACACACACACACACACACACACACACACACACACACACACACACACACACACACACACACACACACACACACACACACACACACACACACACACACACACACACACACACACACACACACACACACACACCTTTTGTGATTGGAGGGAGCTTGGGAACGTGAAGCGTCTGGATGAAACGGTAACATCAGCCATTAAGATATGAATTATTTAGTGGATATGTGTGTGTGAGTGTGTCCATGGATGATTGTAAGTATATTTAGGAGAATGTCTATGAATGTGAATGAACACACACATACATAGAAAAAGACACACACAAGCACACACAGTGAATTTCCTGGTGACAGAGGACTGTCGGTGCTCCTCTTTAACGCTGAAGGTTGCCTCAGATACAAAGCGACACAGTGTCGGGGTTTGATGGATCAGCGTCCGGCCGACCTGGAAAGCTGTTCGGAATACTGATTGCCCCCGAATACTGATGTTTGTGTGTGTGTGTGAAACACTGTGGGAGGGAAGGAGAAACCAGGCGTGTGGCTAGTTGTGTGTGTCTTTGTGACAAAGAATGAAACAGAGAAGGAACAGAAAGGAGCAAGGGTATGCATGTCAGAGCCATTTTTCATGTGTGTGTGTCAGCATAATTGCGTTTGTCAGGACAAATGTGTGCATCTGCCAGCTCCTTCCTATCTTGTGCTAAATCTAAGCTAACCAGCAACGCATCATCCAGCAGCGCCTGCTTCATATCAATCCCGGTGATGTTAGGGCAACAATGTGGAACCACTGTCAAGGCATCACCAAGCACTCAACCAGGAACAACAGAAACACAAGCCATTAGGAAATGTTTGCTTACTCGTCCTTTCCAATGACAAGAATGTTAAAACACAGAAACCTTGCTCTTCGAAGCATGGATGGAGAACTAGAAGCAATGCTCTAAGAAGAGTGTAAGAATTCAATTTGACAGCGTCTCA
>NW_027262990.1:0-15000 GCF_902827115.2 Pseudochaenichthys georgianus
AATCGATTACCAAATTAGTTGCCAACTAATTCAGTCGTCGATTCGTTGGTGACGTCATCACGTGCGTTTTACGCGCCGTTAAACTACAACGTTATCGGTACTGGGGACATTTAAAAAATATATGTCATGTATTATTGATACAAGAACATTATATCGCAGTCTTAGTGTGGCCAGCTCGTTTCTAATATGCAAAAAGACAAACAAATGCGTCTATGATGTATTTTCGATCAGACGAGATCTCTCTCCCTGGTCTGTGTGGGAGGGGGAGGGGCCGTTCACACACACGCGGCTGCTACATGCAGCAACACACTGCGGAGATGGCGGAGAGAACGCCGCTCCGAGGTGTTGTTAAACTTTACCCGTCTCGATGCTCGTTGCCAAAAGTGCAATAAGAGTTTAGCATGTCAGGGCGGTAACACGAGCAATCTGTCTAAACATTTAGCAAAAATGCTCCACATTCAGACGGAGGAATGCACCGGGTTCGACTGTCTTTCTAGCAGCTCTGTAGCCCCGTCCACGAGTAGGCTAACGTTTTCACGTCAGGTGTTATGTATGCTAGCAGCAACACACGCAGTTAACTACATTATACAAACATGGGTTAATGATTAGAGGAAACTGAGTTATTTAGTTTGTTAAAGTTTCAGCTATTCTGTTTACAATTCTGTCATCACATTATTTATTATTTGCTAAAACACTGTTGTTTCTTTTGATGAGAAATATTATTTATTTAATTTAAATGAAAAGCCATGTTCATTTTGTAAACAATTTGTTTAGTTAATTTAATAATATGTATTTTTTAATCAAGTATTCATCTTTATTGTCTTCATTGTTAGTTTCCACATGCCTAAAACAACCTCAAGCTAAATCTAAAAGTTGATGGCTAAATAAGAGCGTTTGAGAAATTGTGCAAGGCGTAATAGTCCGAATAGTCGATTAATCGTTTCATTAATCGATAGATTAATCGACTATCAAATTAGTCGTTTGTTGCAGCCCTAACACACACACACACACACACACACACACACACACACACACACACACACACACACTAACCAAGTCTTCACCCTAAATGTAATGATTCCCCTTATGGGGACCTCCATTATGTCCCCATAAGGGAAGCCAGTCCCCACACGTGACTATGTAAACAGATATATGGTCCCCACAAGTATAATAATGCTAGACCACACACACACACACACACACACACACACACACACACACACACACACACACACACACACACACACACACACACACACCACACACACACACACACACACACACACACACACACACACACACACACACACACACACACACACACACACACACACACACACACACACACACACACACACACACACACACACACACACACACACACACACACACACACACACACACACACACACACACACACACACACACACACACACACACACACACACAGCACTGTAATGTCTGATATGAAACTCTTATATGACCTGATTAATCAAACACACGTTATTAGGCTGCAGGTATTATATGCATGTATCATGTATCCTACTGAATATGTAGGTCACCATGCACCCTATACGGTAAGTAACGTTGTGTTGTCGTTAGTTAATTGTATAGCATTACCCTGAGACTCACCTTCTCTCTCGGTGTCCAATATTTTTCCAAAACGCTGAACTTTCCAAATACAATAATTCAATTTAAAAGTGGAAACATTGCATCAAAATCTACATTTATATGGACATTTATTTTCCAATTCTATTCATGATTATTGTGAAATAATAATAATAGATAATATAATAGCTAAATATAAAAATATTTCTGTTAAACCTCATAAAAAATTAACTGTACCTTGTTATTTACTTATTATATTTATTTCTAATTATTTCATTTTTATTTTTTTCTTGTATTTATTATTTACTTATCATTTATTTAATTATATGTATATGTACTTGTAATTATTTAATAATGTATTCTTATTTTATTTCTCTTTTCTTCTTTCAGATATTCTCCTGATTATATGTATAAACAATGTGGATTAAGTTTAAGAAGAAATAGGAAACAAATAGCAAAAGTGTAAAAGTTGCTAAAAGTAAAATAAAACTGAGTAAAACTGTACTTTTTATTATTCATTATTTATTATTATTATCTAATATTTTTTATTTGTAATTATTTATTATGTTTTTTCCACTTTTTTTATTTCCGTTCCTTATGTAAACTATGTAGATTCAGCTAAAATGCACAAAAAATAGCAGACAAAAGTGTGTATAAGTAGCTCAAACTGAAATAAAACCTGATTTAAAAAATAAATAATAAGTAAACTGTCCTCTATGTTAAATCCACCTTTAAGATGTTATGTTATTTTAGTGTAAATCTGTATTTAAACCTGGTTTCGTTACCGTTCCAGGAGGCCAGCATCTTGGTGTCCAGATGTGGGCGGGGCCGGGTCTTCCTCACGTCGGCCATCTTGGCTCTGGCGGCGCTCAGTAGCTCGGAGACTCTGTCCACGCTGAGGCCGAAGCGAGCAGCTGTCAGCTCCACGGAGTACCGCACGATCAGAACGTTCTGACCCCCCAGCTCCCCGTGGGGGTCCTGGGGACATGAAGAGAGAGAGAACCAGAGAGAAGAGGATTTAATATTTAACATGCTGTCTGGAGAGATATATAATATTAATAAGCGTTGTGTGACTTTTTATTTAATTTAAATGTATCTTTATGTAGACATTTTAATTGATGCTCGATACAAATTTGAAGAGAAATTGGGTTTTATTACTACATTTTAAATACAAATTAAATACAGATATTTATACAAACATAAGTTAAAAAAAAAAGAATAATCCAAATAAATATATATTATTTAATTTAAAGTGGACCTATCATGCTAGATTGGAAACATATATTGTAGGGCCATACCTATACAAAACATGTCTGTGAAGTTTTTTGCTTCAAATCCCAAACAGATCCCCCGTTGTAGCCGTGCCTCACACTGCTCAAACCCCTCTATTCCAGCCCTGTTAGAGAAACGCGGATTTTGGGTCCTCAGCTCACAAAAAAAAAAAAAGGGGAGGCGGAGCTAATGCCTGATCAGAATTCTACCGGAGACAAAGTTAAATTCTGCTGTGATAAAACGCCATCCTGTTCTAAACAGGGTTCATACACTTTTTCACCAATGATTTTCAATGACTTCTCCAGGACCTTTATCTAATTTTCCACGACAAAGAAAAATTACTCTTTCTCAGCGTACCACTGAAACATTTTTATTTTAACATGGTAAGCTGGAAAATAAGGTCTGCATATGAAACATGTTGTGCCTATCTAAAACAAATCAAATAGTAGGCTTACTAGCTTCTACACGCTAAAGCCACTGAAATCTCTCACCAGCGAAACACCTCGTCAGTTAAATGCCATTTTACGTTTCATTACGATACAGTATTTACTATCATTATAGTATTACAATTTCGGCGATTAGATAAAATATAAATTATATTTGATGCAACTTTAGTTACATTTCCATGACTTTTCCAAGGCCTGGAATTTGTATTTTGAATTTCCATGACTTTTCCAGCTTTTTAATGACCGTAGGAATCCTGTTCCAAACCACATCAAGGATTATCTCTGAAACAGTATGGAGCTCAAAGGCTTTTTCTCTCTCAGGTTTATCACAAGGTGAGTTCCTTTTTTCATTTCCTGCTTTTTAAACACACATGCTCTCCAGTACAGGTTAGCTCTGAGCGTTAGCGAGGCTTGCTAATGTAAACAAAGACCAGATTACATCCAAAACACGTTTGGACGAGAACAAAAAATTCTGATAGCAACTTTCTGTGGGTCCGCCGCCGATTTGACGTAATATCGGCAGAAAATCTTTGCAATAGTTGTCCTAGCTCGTTGTACCCCCGTTTTTTAGAGATGTGGGTACGGAGGAAAACGCACCGGGGACACATATTTATGTATAAAAGACATCAAGAAGTGCATTTTGCATGATAGGTCCCCTTTAAGTAAAGATATTAATTAAAACAAAACATGTTAAAGTAAAAATGTAAAATAAAATAATAATATTATAGAATCAAAAATATCTCTATATGTATGAGAAGTTAAATAAAATAAATAAAGAAGATGAAACTAAATAAAATTGAAATATTTCTATAAAAAAAAATCATTATTAAAAAATGTATTTGTATAAAATTAAAATAATCAAATAAAAATATTCATACAACCAATTGAAGGTAAGGTAGGTGTGGCAGTGGTTCAAATGGAAAGTGGGAAAGTCTAAGCTCCACCCCCAGAACTCATTCTATTAGTCAAGAAAACTCTCCTGGTGAATGTTTTCCTCAGTCTGACATCATGTACCCCCCCCCCTCATCGACCTGGAAGTGTAGCTGGTGTGGCAGCCCAGGTTGATGAGGGGGGGGGGAGAGAGTTTTCTTGACCATCATAACGAGTTCCGGTGGTTGGAGCTTCAAATAAATGAATTGAAAATGTACACGGCACAAAGGACCACCCTAGAGTACCTGTTCAGGGTCCACGTTCCCCGGCTCTTTGACCCCGTAGTGATGCATGAAGACGTCCGCCTGAGTCGCTCCAGAGCTTCTCTCCACAACTTCTGGAAACAGATCCCGGACCTCCGCCGCCGTCCAGACGCAGAAAGCTCCCTCCCTCTTCTCCATCTTTTCTGTCCCCCCCTCCTTCTTCTCCGGCCCCCCCGCCGGCGGGACAGAGTCGGCATCCTCCGCACTGTAGAAACCTCCGGACTGTCCAGAGGAGACGGGAAGAGAAGGTTATCTATTGAAATACAGTGTGCATCTTTCATTTAATTTCGCATATAAATAACTTTTTTTTAAGCTTCTATCAATATGTTCATTATATTTTATCTTTCAGTGCACGTTTTTATTTTAAATTCTTATGTTTATAATTATTTTATTGTATTTTTAGTGCATTTTTTTTATTCAACTACTTACTAATAACGTTTTATCTTCGTTTTATTTAACTTTTGGGTTTATATACACATTTTATTGGACAGTTTTACTTCAACTTCTTTGAATAATTGTTGTCCCTTTTACTGCACATTTTATATACATTTCTATTTAATTTCTTATGTTTATAAACGTATTTTTATTCCATTTTATTTTATTGTTATTTTATTCTAAAATGGAGCAACTGTCGCAAAACTTCCCCTGTTATAAATAAATACTCCGATTCTAAATCTACTATTTAACTGCAAGGTGATTTAAGATGAATGTGTGATGCATTTACAGCAGACCTGCAAATCTGACGGATCAATTAATCAATTAGTCAATGAGCTCCTCTGAAGGCTGTGAGACCTGCATGTAAGTCATGGAAGCTTCACAGTGACAGGAATCAGGTAGAGTGTCTTTAAAGAACCTGACTCTCCAACATGTCTGCAGACGCTCTCCTGTAGCACGAGAGCTAACTCACACGGTCTGAAGTAAATCACCTCTAGAATGCTAATTCATTATGGTGTGACTACATTATAAATCTACAGGGATTATCGTGTGTGCGTGTGTGTGTGTGTGTGTGTGGCCTGTTCGCTGCTCGTTAATCAAACGGGGGGTAAGGGGTTTGACCCTCAGAGGAGAGGTCCCACCCCTAACACACACACGGTCACTCTACAGCCCTACACACTGACCTGTATAAACACACACACACACACACACACACACACACACACACACACACACACACACACACACACACACACACACACACACACACACACACACACACACACACACACACACACAGTCTTCACCCTAAAATGAATGATTCCCCTTATGGGGACCTCCATTATGTCCCCATAAGGGAAGCCAGTCCCCACACGTGACTATGTAAACAGATATATGGTCCCCACAAGTATAGTAATGATAGACCACACACACACACACACACACACACACACACACACACACACACACACACACACACACACACACACACACACACACACACACACACACACACACACACACACACACACACACACACACACACACACCACACACACACACACACACACACACACACACACACACACACACACACACACACACACACACACACACTGAGCTTTATCAGCAGCAGTAGAGTGTATAAAGCCCAGTTTTTAATGACGACATTAACAGTAACCTGACAAGATAACGCTTTCCTATCGTCCCTTTAATTAATATGTTCGTGAGGAAGCACCAACTCCCTCACTAACATTTATCCTGTCTCTAAAGAAAAGTCAGTCTTTATTTCACTTAAAGAGTTAATTCTTCTTGATTTATAAAAAAGAGAAAACAATGTTTACTTCTCTGTTTACCTGGCTGACTGTGATTCAGAGACGTGCCCTGATTGGCTGATTGGACTCGGACTCACCTTGTCACTCAGGTCTCTGGACACGTACAGCAGAATGTCTTCAGCCACGTGGGCAAACAGCTGCTCGCCTGAGACCTGCACAGGCAGACACACAGGACACACACCTGGTGAGAGACGTCCTAAAGACACCATCGAGGGATTACGGGACTTCAAGAGTCATTCAACACAAACTATAGGGGTGTGTGTGTGTGTGTGTGTGTGTGTGTGTGTGTGTGTGTGTGTGTGTGGTGTGTGTGTGTGTGTGTGTGTCTAAGTGTGTACCTTAAGTCCCACAAAGATAATTTTTCGCTGAATGTGCAATACATGACGTGGATTAGAGAGGCAGAGAATGATGGAGATATTTATCTTTCCTTACATAAAGAAAAACACACACAGAAACCTTTCTCTCTCTCCCCCTCCCTCTCTCTCTCTCTCCCCCTCCCTCTCTCCCTCTCTCTCTCTCCCTCTCTCTCTCCCTCACCCTCTCTCCCCCTCCACCCCTCTCTTTCTCTATCCCCCCTCTCTCTCTCCCCCTCCCTCTCTCCCTCTCTCTCTCTCCCTCTCTCTCTCTCCCTCACCCTCTCTCCCCCTCCACCCCTCTCTTTCTCTATCCCCCCTCTCTCGCTCTCCCCCTCCCTCTCTCTCTCTCTCTCTCCCCTCCCTCTCTCTCTCCCTCTCTGTCTCTCTCTCCCTCTCTCTCTCTCCCTCCCTCCCCCTCCCTCTCTCTCTCTCCCTCCCTCTCTCCCCCTCCACCCCCTCCCTCTCTCTCTCTCACTCCCTCCCTCTCTCTCTCTCTCCCTCCCTCTCTCTCTCTCCCTCTCTCTCTCTCCCCCTCTCTCTCTCTCTCTCCCTCCCACTCTCCCCCTCCCTCCCTCTCTCCCTCTCCCCCCTCACCTGGGAGGCAGTGATGTAGGCTACAGCCAGCTGAGCCTGGTCGTACAGCATCTTCTCAAAGTGGGGAACATGCCAGGAGACGTCAGTGGAGTAACGATGGAAACCCTGCAGACGAGAGACAGACACACTTTCTGACACGGACGTGTAGTTACAATTAAATATATTATCTCCGACAATATGAAACTCCCTCATCGTGATCTTAACTGGGCTTCACTCTGTGTTTCGCTGCAGCGTGTACAGGTCCAGTCTTTGAGTGTATTAAAGGTGTGATGCTGAAGTAATAAACTGCACATTCACATCCTGACACAAGATGGAAGCAAATCTGACCTGAAATGTAAGACTAGGAAACAAAGGATAATTATGTAGGATGAGAAAAACTTAAGACTCCTCCAACGGTGCAACATGAATATATATAGGACATAAAACTAATAAAACAGACAAACAACCTCATCCACGCTTAAAATGGCCGCAAACGTCTTGGTTAATAAAACAGCCCAAAATGGCCGCTGTAACGTCAAAGACCCCACAAAGTAACCCCTAATTGCTGTTTGATTGATCCGTGTGTGAACCTGAGCCACGTGGTCGTGGATGCCCCCCCGCGCCATCATCCTCAGAGTGTGCAGGGCCATCTGCAGAGCCTCCCCCCCCTCAGTGGAGCAGCGGTTCACCGACCAGAAGGACATGAGGAACATCAGGTTCACTGAGGAGGAGAGGAGGAGAGGAGGAGAGGAGGCGAGACAGAGGTTAGGCTGCATGGCGCGATCACACACTTTAAAGGTCCCCTGTTATCCTCGTCTTCATCAATATCTCACAGGTCTTTGATATATCCAGAGCCCGTCTCTGATTGGCTGGAACACCAAATACATCATTGCAGCATTACCCATAATCCCCTCTGTTTCAGCCCTGTTTCCAAAGTGCTGATTCTCTGTCTGTGACTTTAGATGAAAACAAGGAGCCTTCTAGGAGGAGATTCAGGTGATAAGGGGGGGGGGGTTACCTTGTTGCTGATTGGCTAATGGTTACACAAAACAGAACATCATTATGACATCACAAAGTGGCCAAAATCTGATCAGACTTTCAGAATGTCTTTACACAGAGGGACACATGTTGCTGTGGAACAGACATGTTGCTGGATAGGACACCTCTGAAGCCTGACACACGTCCCCTCTGGCTCCGGCTGATCGTACCTGGGGTGGGGAACTTTGGAGCGTCTCTGAATCCTCCGTACTCTTCCTCGTAGGAGTGAGCCAGCTGCTGGAAGCACCGCTGAGCCACATCTGGGGCTGAAGGAGGAGTCTCTCCGGGGTGAGCAGACACCGCCGTGCCTTTCCTCAGCGCTTCAAGGATCCTCGCTCCGTTAGACTCCAGAGCGGGGCGGTTATTCTGCCACTGAGGGGCGGAGACAGTCACACGTGATCAGAGGATATGCTGGGGACAACATGTGTTCTTTGGGATGCGATCCCTCTCCGAAGCAGCTTTTAATAACAGATAGCAATCTCATTTTATCCCTCGTGCTGCAGTCTGCGAACAAGAGCACAGAACTCTGTATCTTTTTGCACAATTAACTTTAATACCTCCCCTTTAAGCCAGGGGTGTCAAACTCAATTTCATCGCGGGCCACATCAGCATTATGGTTGCACTCAAAGGGCCGGTTGTAGCTTTAAGACTATATAAAAATACATATATAAATATATCATATATATAAAATAATATTACATTATTGCCTCTGCATTGGATTATCATCGGATAGGGTAATAACTTCATAATTAACTACGCCTGAAAGCAGAATTCTTGGGCAAATAATTGCACGTCTCTTCAGTGCGTATGTCCCAAAATGATTTAAAAAGAAAAGCCAATTTCTGGAGAAAAAAGAAATAGAAGTGACATTTTGAAATAAAAATCTAATTCTGAGAAAAAGGAATTCTATGAAAAAAAGCATATTTTTGAAGAAAAAAAGGCAAATTCTGAGAAAAAAGTCATATTTGAGATGCATTGTGGGACATGTAGTTTATGGGCAACATGCTTCTGTAGCATGTAACCGTATAATAAACATATTATATTCTTTGCAAGCTCTTGTGGGGCCACATGAAACGAAGTCGCGGGCCGAATGTGGCCCCGGGCCTTGAGTTTGACACCCCAGCTTTTCCACTTTAACTTATGAGATACTGCGATCTTTTTCATTTCAGAATAATTTGTCATATTCTTGTTTTACTTATTTGTGTGTTTCTATAATTACTGTATATTAAAATGTCCTGTAAACATTCACTTGAACTTGCTTTACATCAAAGGAGTCCGACACACTTGATCTGATTGAAACACAGGAAGGAAAGTACACATTTTAAAACGCCTTACCTGTTCCAGGATTCTTGAGAGAACCGTTTTCAACCCGGGTCTTCGTGCATGGTCTGTAGGCGGGAAGTACGTTCCTCCAATGAAAGGTCGAAGGTCGGGGGTCAACCACACACTCATGGGCCAACCTCCACCTCCACACGTCGCCTGAAGACGTTAGAAACCAGGCGGAAGGAGAGTTAGCAGAGAGACGAATAAAGGAGAGAGTTTAAATCAGGGGAACTCAAAAGGTATAATGGAACATGGCCCACACATGAAACTTGTGCTTTTCTTATATTGTACTTCTTAAATATGTATGTAAAAATGTATTACACGGTAGCATGTGTTAAGAAGCCCACTTTTAAAATACATTCAGTCAATTCATCTTGAAAACATTTTCTAACAAATCTTAGTTAATACAAAAAAAGCCCAATAACTTAATTACACAACTAGCTTGACATAAACCCTATAGAGTGCTGAGATGTAGGCTTTTGTCTTTCTTAAAGCACATTCGTGTATCGAGCATAATTCACCGACATGCCGCTAACTTATAACTTCACTTTGTGGCAAAAGGCCTCGATAAGTGGCCCAGCTCTCCGTATAGTTCTCTGCATGCGGTCCTCGGTGAAAGAGGTTTGGACAGCCCTGGTTTCAGTGTCTGAGCACACACACCTGAATGAAGGTCATGTAGACTTTGTCCACGTCTGGCCGCTCCTCTCGGTCCACTTTGATGCAGACGAAGTTATCGCTCAGGATTCTTCCGATGTCCTCATCTTCGAAAGACTCTCTCTCCATGACGTGGCACCAGTGACATGTTGAGTATCCCACTGAGGGTCAGAGAGGACGAGATGAACAGGACCCACCATGAGAGAAAGGAGGGGGGACATTTAAAGTCTTCTTATATCTGATTGGAGTTAGGATGATAAATAAGGGCAGTTAAGAGAAGGAAAACCTGTTAAAATGTTCCCGACAAAGTCTAAAAACGGCATGAATGTTAACTGAACGTTGATCTAGAACAAAACAATGAAAGTCGAAGTAATAAATACCTAAATAAATGTGTTAAACGTGTTCTAAACATGAAATTAAGAGTTAAAAACGCCTAAATAAATATGTAAATATGGCACTGACCATCAAACTCAAATATAAAAATGCAGTTTTAATCAGAAAATTAAGCTCAAAGTAATCGGTAATCTGAAATTAAAAACAAACTAAAACATACATACCTTAAATATATCTCAATACATCTGAAATAAAGGTAATAAATACCTTATTAAATATTAAAAATGGAACTTAACATACAACTAACCATAGGAAATCTAAGTCTGAGCGTTTTTTATTTTAAAATATTAAATAAATAAAGCTATATTAATTGACCAAATAGAGTAAATTAAGTCCACAATACAATGCATTTTAATTCCAGGTGTGAGAGCTGCTTCTGACCCGATAGAAAGATGGGCTTGTCTTCGCTCTTTGCCTTGTCGAAAGCCTCTGTTCCCCACGGATACCTGACACAAAAAGACACATTAAATATGACATTATACTATTTTTAATAAAGGGAATGTGTTTCGCTCACCAGTCCACGGGGTTGTGAGCGTGCTGCAGCAGGTAGGGCGACCTCTCCAAGCTCAGCCTGTTGGTGTGTGTGTGAGCAGACGCCATGCTCATACACACTGATGATCTGGACACACACACACACACACACACACACACACACACACACACACACACACACACACACACACACACACACACACACACACACACACACACACACACACACACACACACACACACACACACACACACACACACACACACACACACACACACACACACACACATTCCAGAATTGGAGGACAATTTAGACACCAACATTTTTGAAAAATTAACCTTTTATTTTATAATTTTTTTTATGTATTTAGGAAAAACAGATAATAAACCATCAAAAAAGTGATTTGCCCAGCTAGGCATCACATGTATATTTTCCAATGAAGAATTACCGTAAAAGTAACAGGGTTGAAAATCAATGCTAATTTGAGCTCTAACCTCAGGAAGTATTGCTAGATGTAGCATGTAATGCTACTTTCAAGGCAAGGACACACTTGGATATCTAATGCAAGAAAGATAACTTTGAAATGAATATGCTTTATTCAGATAATATCAGTAACAGGTTGAGTGGGTCGGAGTGCCACACTCTTTTAAGACTGAAAAGATAAAAATAAAAGAGAGGACTTAGTTGTGGTCTACCCATGGCACTAGCAGGTGGCTTGCTGATGTCACTTCCACCGTGTTAACTGATTTACAGTTTGTTCACTTCCTGTGCCAATCTAAAAAGGTTTGGGTAACAGGGTTGAACGCATGTTGAGGGACACACCTTCTGTGCAAAATTACTGTTATCTAAAATATGTTTATGATTTAACAAATTGATTTCACCATTACCAGAGACATATATCAATAGAATAATACCAACAAAAGTAAATAAAATCCCTATTTTAAATGTTATATTTGACATGCGAGTTGGTCACCAAGAAGCGGGGACGAGAGAAAAATGCCATTTTAGGGGATGTTCGAGAGCTATTTGATCATTTAAATAATATTTTGAAACCACTTTTTCTACAACTTTATCTACATTTTGTCTCAATACAAGTATGTTTAACACAACAAGTGCATGTTTTAGCATTTTGGGCATGGATTATTAGATTTATTATATGGGGGACATGAAATATGACACATAAACTAATTAAAGGTAAATGTGAATCTGACAGCATGGAGCTTTGCTTACGGTCAACTTCACTATATAGTCTGACATTAGATGTGTTTACCAGCATTACAACTATCACAACACAACATCTTATCACGTGTTTGCATGCTAGCTGAAGGAGATACTACAGCTGTCAAACACTGTCGCTGTTAGCCAAAGGTCACACATGTCGAACTCCATTCAAATATTACACAATTCAACTTTACTTTGCCTATAGGCATTTGCTTATGGCCTAAATAACACAAATAATCATATAATAAGATGAATTAGACCTTTCCTTAAGATTCGGCTGTAATGAATATGACACATGGTCACATATCAATTAGTTTGTTTACATCTAAGTCAATGGGCTAGCTTTGATTTAGCCATTAGATGAGCGCGTCAAACCAGATATAAAAGGTGATACATCATTAGGAAAAGGGTTGCTTTGGTCTTATGTGAAAGCCGAATTAACGGACAATGCATTTAGACCTTATTCCAATGTCTTATCTGACAAATTAATGTATTTTCCTAATAGTAAACGTGTATTGAATATTCAATTGTGTGGTTTTTAAAGGGAGTTTCGTGCAACACTTATATTCGTCCGAATCACGTGCAACAACAGCAACTACCACACAAAGAGCATTATATCACCTGTCAATATTTGACCTAACATGCATTGTGTTGCTTAAATTATGCATGCATGCTTTGCTACAACAAAGTAATGCACGTGTAGCAACCAGTTAGCTTTGGAGGCTTTACCTGCGGTGGTAGGCCGGCTGCGGGTGGTGGTGCAGCGGGGATCTGATGCTTGGTGGGCGGGGGTGGATTAGTCCGAAACACCTTAGATGTCCCCCTGAGTTCCGCAGAGGACTCTCCGATGCCAGAAAATCTGCAGCTAAAAGCCGAGCAGCAGCAGAATCCACACGGCTATTCCTGCAGGCTGAGCGACGCCATGCCAGTGTTATCATCCTAATCCTGCAAGAGTGTGACTTTAGCAGGTTAGGGTTAGCCACTTCATTTAAAGAGGGCTGGCAAAACTTCCATGCATGGAGGTGTGCATGTTATTGCAATACCAGGAGGAGCCAACAGGGTTAAACATGCGAAACAATCAGTGTGTGAAGAAGTAAGGCATCAATGGTTGGGGAAGAATCAACATAATGTATTTAAACAAACATTAATATAACATCACAACCACTGAGCAGGTTTTCTCTCAGTGTTTGTGATGTTTTGTTAAATGTTTGTAAGGTTTTATTCATGTATTGTGTGCCTGTTGATTTTACACATAGCTGCTGTGATGCAAGTCGCATTTCAGACTTGATCTGACCATTAAAGTATTATCGTATCGTAAGAATCTACATAATGCATGTATTTGAGGCGGGAACATTGATTGATAGAGAGATTTGAATAATTGTTGCTGAATATTTGCAGTGCATTTTGCAAGAATATGAAATATTTTATATTTTTGAAGCTCAACCGTAGTTTCTATGACAACTATGGACACACTCAGACCCTTAAGGACAAAAACATCCCCATTAAAGCAGAATTGAATGTCCCTGGTCATTAAAACATGTTATTTTGAATTTTAAATATGTATGTTTTTTTACACCAGATTTGTCCCTGTAGGCCTATGCTATTTTCCTGGATTCCTGCATACACGAAAAATAATATATAGTTTTAAATTATTTACAATTCAGTCATACAGACATCTGACTCTGCACATTAGATAACAACGCATTCAAAAGCTATATTGTTTTTATTCATTGAGATAATAATAATAATATATTCATTTTATATAGCGCTTTTCTGAACCCAAAGACGCACAGACTGTGAAATAAAATCAAAAATACCACGGAAAATATATTTTTTAAATTGCGTGTGTGATATTATATTTAATTAAAACAAGTGTTATTTTATAAACAAGCTGCTATTTAAATAGTAATACAATCAAGATAATTAAAGATAAGATAGATAAAAAGTGTTTGGTAATGCTGATCAGGATTTAAGTTAGATTAACATTTAACTTTTTTCATTTGGAAGTGAAAAATAACTTATCATTTTATGGCATTTTTTTTTGCTGCAAAGATTCAGGACGGAGCACATGTTTCAGACAATACAAAGATAAAATGCATTTATAATTTAATCGTTTATTTGGAAGGGACAATGCACAGTAATGAACACTTAAAATGTGTCAAGTGTAACAGCACCAGATGTACCTTTTAGCTCATTTCCATCCGCAGTCCCTCACATAAAACTTTTAAGAAAATTACATTTTACAAAAATAGCATCACACTTTCACATGTGTCTGTGTGTTGAGCTGGACAACAGTGGTATTTTATAAACAAGCTTCCATTTAAATAGTAATAAAATCAGATAATTAAGATTGTTTTGCAGTGCTGATCAGGACTGAAGTTAGATTAACATTTAACTAATTGCAAGTGAAAAAAGTACAATTAACTTATCATTTTATGGCATTTTTTTGCAGCAAAGATTTAAGACGGAGCAACTTTTTCAAATATTCTTAAAAAGAAAATGCCTTCACATGTTTCTGAGTGTTGAGCTGGACAACAGTGGTATTTTATAAACAAACTGCCATTTAAATAGTAATAAAATCAGATAATTAAGAATTGTTTTGGTAGTGCTGATCAGGACGTAAGTTGGATTAACATTTCCCTCATTTGAAGTGAACAAAAA